>NC_058120.1:30714412-30809412 GCF_914725855.1 Thunnus albacares | reverse complement strand
ATAGTCATTAAACTGCTCAGTGTGTATCTTGGAAACTTGCAGACATGAACCATTTTATACTAAGTTTCTTCTTCTCTACAGGAACAGATGCTGAGCTGGATATAGATCTCTATGCAGTTCACCATAATGCTGCTACAGGCCGATAGTTTCTGTGTTTACTTTCATTCAGACTCACAAACAAACTTTTGAAGAGATTTGTGTCAAAATCATATTTATGTGGAAAGCTGTAGGAGTCTCAGCAGCTCGTCCTGATGTTCATCATTGTGTGTAATAAACGTCTTTTACTGAATCCCTTGAATCTCTATAACAGAGCTGAGAGAACAAAGTTAGCCTGACACATAGAGACACAATGGCCACATTTATGGGAAATACATCAGGTTGAAATGAACCAGAATGTTCCTTTAATAATAATGTTATTGTAATAGTCTTATGATTATTAATATTGTGATATAACATTATTGTACAGTATCATGGTATAATGTTATATATCACAGACTGCTGATGCTGTTATAGTGATAGTGATTATAATAATTATAATAATACAAATAAAAGTCTCACAATAGAATTTGAAGCTCTGTGATTGGATGTTTCTGACTGAAATGCATCTTGGGAGTCGTAGTTAACTTCTCTCTCTCAGTTTTTATGTCTACAGGCTTCTAGCTTTGACTTTTTATCAAAGAACCAGATATTTTGTTACACAGGTGTTGAAGTGCTGCAGCTGTCAGTCACCTAACAGTCTATGAACAAAGTAGCGGGACCTTTATGTCTGGAACAAGCAACACATGAAATAAAGTCTCTGTATCTTTTAAAGCCTCTTTATTTCTGTCATACAGGAATAGCTCTGAGTCACATCCAATATCAGTTCTTTCAACTCGATGCGGGAATGCGTTCAGACTCCCAAAAAATTCTCATCCTGATTACTGATGGAGAGTCTTGGGACGACGTATCCCTCGACTCGCAGCACCTGAGAGACGACGACATTGAGATCTACACTATTGGTGATTGACTTTCTCTCTGCAACTCTGAAACTACATTATTTTACCATGAGAGAATAACGTCACATTAATATGAATTAAACCAATCTGCTGCTCACAAGGAAGAAAGTAAATCTAAATATGTGGTGTGCTTTGGTAGTGATAATGAAGGACATATGATTTCTGTTTAATGGGATTAAAAATGCACAACCATCAGCATGTTCTGTCAATTCAGGTTTAATTAAGGAGCAGGAAGCAGCAGGAAACAATAATTTTATTACTTTTCCAACCAAATTGTTTTCTTTTCTTATTTTAAGTTTTTATGGTTCAGTTTTAACATTTTTCTCTCAGGTGTAAAGAATGTAAACGAGACTCAGCTGAGGACCATCGCCTCAGATCCTGATGAAATTCACATGTTCAGTGTCATCGACTCCTCGTTCCTCCTGGACATCGTTGCCAACCTCACCATCAACCTCTGTAACAGTGCCAACAGCTACAGCTCAGGTAGGCAAAGAGTCTGTTATCATCAAACAGTGATACATGTTAACACCACACTGATCTGCTGGTGTCAGAATTAATCTTTAGATATCAAGTTTTAAAAGCTGTTAAACATTTTGGAGTCTTACAGTTAGATATAAAGTTATCTTACTGCTGGTTAGTTCTTTATTTTAATCTATCAGAATATTGTTAGACTCAGGTATGATAACAGAGAAAAAATCAGAAAATTCATCCGCAGGGGGCTCTCTGATCGCCGGCTGCTCACTGCAGCCCTCTCGCAATCATCGGCAGGGGGCGCTTTGGTCGCTGGCTGTTCACTGCAGCCCTCTACCGCTCATCTGCAGGAGGCGCTGTGATTGTTGCTCTCCTGTCCCCCCTCCCCCTTTCCCTCTCTCTTTCTCTCTCTCAACCCAACCGGTCAAAGCAGATGGCCGCCCACCAAGAGCCGGGGTCTGCTTGAGGTTTCTACCTGTTAAAGGGGAGATTTTCCTTCCCGCTGTCGCCAAGTGCTGCTCATGGGGGAATTGTTGGGTCTCTGTAAATTAAAGAGTACGGTCTTGACCTGCTCTATGTGAAAAGTGCCTTGAGATGACTTCTGTTGTGATATGGCGCTGTATAAATAAAAATTGATTGATTGATTGATTGATAGCGGTCATCTGCAGGGGGCGATCTGGTCACTGGCTGGTTGCTGGCTGCTCCCTGCAGCCCTCTAGCGGTCATCGGCAGGGGGCGCTGTGGTCACCGGCTGCTCACTACAGCTCTCTGCAGGGGGCGCTCTGGTCAATGGCTGGTTGCTGGCTGGTCGCTGCAGTTCTCTAGCAATCATCGGCAGGGGGGGCGCTGTGGTCACCAGCTGCTCACTGCAGTTCTCTAGAGGTCATCAGCAGGGGGGCATTCTGGTTGCTGGCTGCTCACTGCCAGCCCTGTAGCGGTCATCGGCAGGGGGCGATCTGGTCAATGGCTGGTCGCCGGCTGTTCACTGCAGCCCTCTATTTGTCATCGGCAGGGGGCGCTGCGGTCACCGGCTGCTCACTGCAGCTCTCTAGCTGT
This sequence comes from Thunnus albacares, assembly GCF_914725855.1. Lineage (NCBI taxonomy): Eukaryota > Metazoa > Chordata > Actinopteri > Scombriformes > Scombridae > Thunnus > Thunnus albacares. The sequence continues at coordinate 30,806,890 of NC_058120.1, read as the reverse complement.
CATCTGCAGAAGGCGCTGTGGTCATCGGCTGCTCACTGCAGCTCTCTAGTGATCATCGGCAGGGGGGCATTCTGGTTGCTGGCTGCTCACTGCAGCTCTCTAGAGGTCATCAGCAGGGGGGCATTCTGGTTGCTGGCTGCTCACTGCCAGCCCTGTAGCGGTCATCGGCAGGGGGCGATCTGGTCAATGGCTGGTCGCCGGCTGTTCACTGCAGCCCTCTAGCTGTCATCTGCAGGGGGTGCTGTGGTCACTGACTGCTCACTGCAGCTGTCTAGCGGTCATCGGCAGGGGGCGCTCTGGTCGCTGGCTGCTCCCTGCAGCCCTCTATTTGTCATCGGCAGGGGGCGCTGCGGTCACCAGCTGCTCACTGCAGCTCTCTAGCTGTCATCTGCAGAAGGCGCTGTGGTCATCGGCTGCTCACTGCAGCCCTCTAGCTGTCATCTGCAGAAGGCGCTGTGGTCGCCGGCTGCTCACTGCAGCCCTCTAGCTGTCATCTGCAGAAGGCGCTGTGGTCATCGGCTGCTCACTGCAGCCCTCTAGCTGTCATCTGCAGAAGGCGCTGTGGTCGCCGGCTGTTCACTGCAGCTCTCTAGCTGTCATCTGCAGAAGGCGCTGTGGTCATCGGCTGCTCACTGCAGCCCTCTAGCTGTCATCTGCAGAAGGCGCTGTGGTCGCCGGCTGTTCACTGCAGCCCTCTAGCTGTCATCTGCAGGGGGTGCTGTGGTCACTGACTGCTCACTGCAGCTGTCTAGCGGTCATCGGCAGGGGGCGCTCTGGTCGCTGGCTGCTCCCTGCAGCCCTCTATTTGTCATCGGCAGGGGGCGCTGCGGTCACCAGCTGCTCACTGCAGCTCTCTAGCTGTCATCTGCAGAAGGCGCTGTGGTCATCGGCTGCTCACTGCAGCCCTCTAGCTGTCATCTGCAGAAGGCGCTGTGGTCATCGGCTGCTCACTGCAGCCCTCTAGCTGTCATCTGCAGAAGGCGCTGTGGTCGCCGGCTGCTCACTGCAGCCCTCTAGCGGTCATTGGCAGGGGTCGCTGTGGTCGCCGGCTGCTCACTGCAGCCCTCTAGCGGTCATTGGCAGGGGTCTCTGTGGTCATCGGCTGCTCACTGCAGCTCTCTGGCGGTCATCTGCAGGGGGCGCTCTGGTCGCTGGCTGCTCCCTGCAGCCCTCTATTTGTCATCGGCAGGGGGCGCTGCGGTCACCGGCTGCTCACTGCAGCTCTCTAGCTGTCATCTGCAGAAGGCGCTGTGGTCATCGGCTGCTCACTGCAGCTCTCTAGTGATCATCGGCAGGGGGCTCTCTGGTCGCCGGCTGCTCACTGCAGCTCTCTAGCTGTCATCTGCAGAAGGCGCTGTGGTCATCGGCTGCTCACTGCAGCTCTCTAGTGATCATCGGCAGGGGGGCATTCTGGTTGCTGGCTGCTCACTGCAGCTCTTTAGAGGTCATCAGCAGGGGGGCATTCTGGTTGCTGGCTGCTCACTGCCAGCCCTGTAGCGGTCATCGGCAGGGGGCGATCTGGTCAATGGCTGGTCGCCGGCTGTTCACTGCAGCCCTCTAGCTGTCATCTGCAGGGGGTGCTGTGGTCACTGACTGCTCACTGCAGCTGTCTAGCGGTCATCGGCAGGGGGCGCTCTGGTCGCTGGCTGCTCCCTGCAGCCCTCTATTTGTCATCGGCAGGGGGCGCTCTGGTCAATGGCTGGTTGCTGGCTGGTCGCTGCAGTTCTCTAGCAATCATCGGCAGGGGGGGCGCTGTGGTCACCAGCTGCTCACTGCAGTTCTCTAGAGGTCATCAGCAGGGGGGCATTCTGGTTGCTGGCTGCTCACTGCCAGCCCTGTAGCGGTCATCGGCAGGGGGCGATCTGGTCAATGGCTGGTCGCCGGCTGTTCACTGCAGCCCTCTAGCTGTCATCTGCAGGTGGCGCTGTGGTCATCGGCTGCTCCCTGCAGCCCTCTATTTGTCATCGGCAGGGGGCGCTGTGGTCACCGGCTGCTCACTGCAGCTCTCTAGCTGTCATCTGCAGAAGGCGCTGTGGTCATCGGCTGCTCACTGCAGCTCTCTAGTGATCATCGGCAGGGGGGCATTCTGGTTGCTGGCTGCTCACTGCCAGCCCTGTAGCGGTCATCGGCAGGGGGCGATCTGGTCAATGGCTGGTCGCCGGCTGTTCACTGCAGCCCTCTAGCTGTCATCTGCAGGGGGTGCTGTGGTCACTGACTGCTCACTGCAGCTGTCTAGCGGTCATCGGCAGGGGGCGCTCTGGTCGCTGGCTGCTCCCTGCAGCCCTCTATTTGTCATCGGCAGGGGGCGCTGCGGTCACCAGCTGCTCACTGCAGCTCTCTAGCTGTCATCTGCAGAAGGCGCTGTGGTCATCGGCTGCTCACTGCAGCCCTCTAGTTGTCATCTGCAGAAGGCGCTGTGGTCATCGGCTGCTCACTGCAGCCCTCTAGCTGTCATCTGCAGAAGGCGCTGTGGTCGCCGGCTGCTCACTGCAGCCCTCTAGCGGTCATTGGCAGGGGTCTCTGTGGTCATCGGCTGCTCACTGCAGCTCTCTGGCGGTCATCTGCAGAGGGCGCTCTGGTCGCTGGCTGCTCCCTGCAGCCCTCTATTTGTCGTCGGCAGGGGGCGCTGCGGTCACCGGCTGCTCACTGCAGCCCTCTAGCGGTCATTGGCAGGGGTCTCTGTGGTCATCGGCTGCTCACTGCAGCTCTCTGGCGGTCATCTGCAGGGGGCGCTCTGGTCGCTGGCTGCTCCCTGCAGCCCTCTATTTGTCATCGGCAGGGGGCGCTGTGGTCATCGGCTGCTCACTGCAGCTCTCTAGCTGTCATCTGCAGAAGGCGCTGTGGTCGCCGGCTGCTCACTGCAGCTCTCTAGCAGTCATCAGCAGGGGGGCGTTCTGGTTGCTGGCTGCTCACTGCCAGCCCTGTAGCGGTCATCTGCAGGAGGCGCTGTGGTCGCTGGCTGCTCACTGCAGCCCTCTAGCGGTCATCTGCAGGGGGTGCTCTGGTCAATGGCCGGTTGCTGGCTGTTCACTGCAGCCCTCTAACTGTCATCTGCAGGAGGCGCTGTGGTCGCTGGCTGCTCACTGCAGCCCTCTAGCTGTCATCTGCAGGGGGTGCTCTGGTCAATGGCCGGTTGCTGGCTGTTCACTGCAGCCCTCTAACTGTCATCTGCAGGAGGCGCTGTGGTCGCTGGCTGCTCACTGCAGCCCTCTAGCTGTCATCTGCAGGGGGTGCTCTGGTCAATGGCTGGTTGCTGGCTGTTCGCTGCAGTTCTCTAGCAGTCATTGGCAGGGGGCGCTGTGGTCACCGGCTGCTCACTGCAGCTCTCTAGAGGTCATCAGCAGGGGGGCATTCTGGTTGCTGGCTGCTCACTGCCAACCCTGTAGCGGTCATCGGCAGGGGGCGATCTGGTCAATGGCTGGTCGCCGGCTGTTCACTGCAGCCCTCTAGCTGTCATCTGCAGGGGGTGCTGTGGTCACTGACTGCTCCCTGCAGCCCTCTATTTGTCATCGGCAGGGGGCGCTGCGGTCACCGGCTGCTCACTGCAGCTCTCTAGCTGTCATCTGCAGAAGGCGCTGTGGTCATCGGCTGCTTACTGCAGCTCTCTAGTGATCATCGGCAGGGGGCTCTCTGGTCGCCGGCTGCTCACTGCAGCCCTCTAGCTGTCATCAGCAGGAAGCGCTCTGGTCGCCGGCTGCTCACTACCGGCCCTCTGGCGGTCATCGGCAGGGGGCGCTTTGGTCGCTGGCTGCTCACTGCAGCCCTCTAGCAGTCATCTGCAGGGGGTGCTCTGGTCAATGGCTGGTTGCTGGCTGTTCACTGCAGCCCTCTAACTGTCATCTGCAGGAGGCGCTGTGGTCGCTGGCTGCTCACTGCAGCCCTCTAGCGGTCATCTGCAGGGGGTGCTCTGGTCAATGGCTGGTTGCTGGCTGTTCGCTGCAGTTCTCTAGCAGTCATTGGCAGGGGGCGCTGTGGTCACCGGCTGCTCACTGCAGCTCTCTAGAGGTCATCAGCAGGGGGGCATTCTGGTTGCTGGCTGCTCACTGCCAGCCCTGTAGCGGTCATCGGCAGGGGGCGATCTGGTCAATGGCTGGTCGCCGGCTGTTCACTGCAGCCCTCTAGCTGTCATCGGCAGGGGGCGCTGCTGTCACCAGCTGCTCACTGCAGCCCTCTAGCTGTCATCTGCAGAAGGCGCTGTGGTCGCCGGCTGCTCACTGCAGCCCTCTAGCGGTCATTGGCAAGGGTCTCTGTGGTCATCGGCTGCTCACTGTAGCTCTCTGGCGGTCATCTGCAGGGGGCGCTCTGGTCGCTGGCTGCTCCCTGCAGCCCTCTATTTGTCATCGGGAGGGGGCGCTGCGGTCACCGGCTGCTCACTGCAGCTCTCTAGTGATCATCGGCAGGGAGCTCTCTGGTCGCCGGCTGCTCACTGCAGCTCTCTAGCAGTCATCAGCAGGGGGGCGTTCTGGTTGCTGGCTGTTCACTGCAGCCCTCTAGCTGTCATCAGCAGGAAGCGCTCTGGTCGCCGGCTGCTCACTACCGGCCCTCTGGCGGTCATCGGCAGGGGGCGCTGTGGTCGCTGGCTGCTCACTGCAGCCCTCTAGCGGTCATCTGCAGGGGGTGCTCTGGTCAATGGCTGGTTGCTGGCTGGTCGCTGCAGTTCTCTAGCAGTCATTGGCAGGGGGCGCTGTGGTCACCGGCTGCTCACTGCAGCTCTCTAGAGGTCATCAGCAGGGGGGCATTCTGGTTGCTGGCTGCTCACTGCCAGCCCTGTAGCGGTCATCGGCAGGGGGCGATCTGGTCAATGGCTGGTCGCCGGCTGTTCACTGCAGCCCTCTAGCTGTCATCTGCAGGGGGCGCTGTGGTCGCTGGCTGCTCCCTGCAGCCCTCTATTTGTCATCGGCAGGGGGCGCTGCGGTCACCAGCTGCTCACTGCAGCTCTCTAGCTGTCATCTGCAGAAGGCGCTGTGGTCATCGGCTGCTCACTGCAGCCCTCTAGCTGTCATCTGCAGAAGGCGCTGTGGTCATCGGCTGCTCACTGCAGCCCTCTAGCTGTCATCTGCAGAAGGCGCTGTGGTCGCCGGCTGCTCACTGCAGCCCTCTAGCGGTCATTGGCAGGGGTCGCTGTGGTCGCCGGCTGCTCACTGCAGCCCTCTAGCGGTCATTGGCAGGGGTCTCTGTGGTCATCGGCTGCTCACTGCAGCTCTCTGGCGGTCATCTGCAGGGGGCGCTCTGGTCGCTGGCTGCTCCCTGCAGCCCTCTATTTGTCATCGGCAGGGGGCGCTGCGGTCACCGGCTGCTCACTGCAGCTCTCTAGCTGTCATCTGCAGAAGGCGCTGTGGTCATCGGCTGCTCACTGCAGCTCTCTAGTGATCATCGGCAGGGGGCTCTCTGGTCGCCGGCTGCTCACTGCAGCTCTCTAGCAGTCATCAGCAGGGGGGCGTTCTGGTTGCTGGCTGTTCACTGCAGCCCTCTAGCTGTCATCAGCAGGAAGCGCTCTGGTCGCCGGCTGCTCACTACCGGCCCTCTGGAGGTCATCGGCAGGGGGCGCTGTGGTCGCTGGCTGCTCACTGCAGCCCTGTAGCGATCATCGGCAGGGTGCGCTCTGGTCAATGGCTGCTCACTGCAGCCCTCTAGCAGTCATCTGCAGGGGGTGCTCTGGTCAATGGCCGGTTGCTGGCTGTTCACTGCAGCCCTCTAACTGTCATCTGCAGGAGGCGCTGTGGTCGCTGGCTGCTCACTGCAGCCCTCTAGCTGTCATCTGCAGGGGGTGCTCTGGTCAATGGCTGGTTGCTGGCTGTTCGCTGCAGTTCTCTAGCAGTCATTGGCAGGGGGCGCTGTGGTCACCGGCTGCTCACTGCAGCTCTCTAGAGGTCATCAGCAGGGGGGCATTCTGGTTGCTGGCTGCTCACTGCCAACCCTGTAGCGGTCATCGGCAGGGGGCGATCTGGTCAATGGCTGGTCGCCGGCTGTTCACTGCAGCCCTCTAGCTGTCATCTGCAGGGGGTGCTGTGGTCACTGACTGCTCCCTGCAGCCCTCTATTTGTCATCGGCAGGGGGCTCTCTGGTCGCCGGCTGCTCACTGCAGCTCTCTAGCAGTCATCAGCAGGGGGGCGTTCTGGTTGCTGGCTGTTCACTGCAGCCCTCTAACTGTCATCTGCAGGAGGCGCTGTGGTCGCTGGCTGCTCACTGCAGCCCTCTAGCGGTCATCTGCAGGGGGTGCTCTGGTCAATGGCTGGTTGCTGGCTGTTCGCTGCAGTTCTCTAGCAGTCATTGGCAGGGGGCGCTGTGGTCACCGGCTGCTCACTGCAGCTCTCTAGAGGTCATCAGCAGGGGGGCATTCTGGTTGCTGGCTGCTCACTGCCAGCCCTGTAGCGGTCATCGGCAGGGGGCGATCTGGTCAATGGCTGGTCGCCGGCTGTTCACTCTATTTGTCATCGGCAGGGGGCGCTGCGGTCACCAGCTGCTCACTGCAGCTCTCTAGCTGTCATCTGCAGAAGGCGCTGTGGTCATCGGCTGCTCACTGCAGCTCTCTAGCAGTCATCAGCAGGGGGGCGTTCTGGTTGCTGGCTGTTCACTGCAGCCCTCTAGCTGTCATCAGCAGGAAGCGCTCTGGTCACCGGCTGCTCACTACCGGCCCTCTGGCGGTCATCGGCAGGGGGCGCTCTGGTCGCCGGCTGCTCACTGCAGCTCTCCAGTGATCATTGGCAGGGGGCGTTCTGGTTGCTGGCTGTTCACTGCAGCTCTCTACCGGTCATCGGCAGGGGGCTCTCTGGTCGCCAGCTGCTCCCTGCAGCCCTCTAGCGGTCATCAGCAGGGTGCGCTCTGGTCAATGGCTGCTCACTGCAGCCCTCTTGCAGTCATCTGCAGGGGGTGCTCTGGTCGCCGGCTCTTCACTGCAGCCCTCTAGCCCCAGTTCAGAGCTTGCATTAGGAACTTTTAAAGGTTCTCTGTGATCTGGTGTCATGGTTTTCAGCTCTGAGCTCAACTAAAGATGTTAAATAACTCAGCAAAGAAAGCAAGGCCTTATAAATGAAGACACAGTCTGCTGCTGCCTTCTAGATGCCAGTGACGACCATCCAACCTTTTCATATAACTCCATCATTTTTTATAACTAGTGGAGGCTCGCTAGCTGTGCTTCCCTCCAATCATGCTGCATCTAACACGCTAGCCTCCCAGCTGGCCCTGACTCTCCGTTTGGATCCAACCGGAGCCCCGAGCCCCGGTTAGTTATTCAGGTTGGAAGAAGCAGCAGGTCTGTCGGGCAGCTGAGTGAAGTGGAGCCTGCAGAGGAAACACCGGGACCGTCAGGGTGAAACAGTCCAGGAGGAGCTGCTGTGTTCAGCTGCACAGATAGGAAACACCTCGGCTGACAGGATGTACCACTCTGTTGGAAACATTTTTTCTTCTACTTCTTTTTGGTTTATAACAGCAGGTGGCAACCAGCATATTAGGTGCATTACTGCCACCCTCTGCTTCAGACTGTGGACCAAAGATTAAATCCTGCACATTAATCCTGTCTGTCTAATAAACTCTAAGAACACTACTGCTGCTCCCACTTGGCAGGTTCATTAATGCTTTAATTTTTTAAAAGCTGAGCTCCTGAACTCCAGTCTTCCTTGGTTCTTCCTTCATATATCGTCTTTCTTAATGATACTTAGTAGAACCTATGATTGCATGTGTAATAGTCTCCTCAGCCAGCTGGAAAAACATTTGTACAGTTAATATCAGATATTGGCAAAACATCCAATATCATACATCCCTAAAACACATATACAGCAGGATGTTTACAGCCGTCTGTGCAGATTACGCTTCACTAACTGCAACAGAAATAGACTTGAAGTGTAAAAAAACACAGGGGGTCTACATGTCACACTACAAGAGAAAGCAGGAGTAGTAGAAGTTTTGAGTTACAATATACTGTATGTATATGATATTTAATCATTCACATTAACAGTGTAAACAGACCAGTTTGCTGCTCTCTGTCAGCTCAGTGTCAACATGATGATCAGATGTACTGACTTCAGACTAGTGATCAGTTTCTTTAGGATTCTATCAATACTACTACTCTCATCAATACTCCTTATCAGTCCAGTTCTTTATTGATACTGCTTGAAACGAGCAGAACCAAAAACAGATTTTACCATCCAATAATCTCACTCCTTGTTTACTTCAGGTACTGATAAAAGAACTGACCTTAAAAATATCTCAGGTTTTTAACTGTTTAATACTGTGTTGGGACTACATGTGGACCACAGTTTACCACATGTTTCAAGACTCCAAGAAACCTGAGCCCTGGGGGGTTCGCACCCAAAGTGTGAAGCTCCACCCATGGATCCAGGTTATCAAAACTAGAGATTCCCCTCTTATCTTTCTCTTTTTCTCCACGAGCTGCAGCAGGAGCAGCTCCTTGCTCTCTTTCACACCTCCAGAGCTGCTGGAGCAGCTCTCTGCTCTCTGGTGTGGCCTGCTCACAGCAGACACACACAGTCTTCTTTACGGCAGAAGACGCAAGAGCCCGCCTAAGACTCAGAAACTAAGTTTCCTTGTGCCAGCAGCTAACACACAAGTCTGCTGGCCAGTTTAACAAGTACAGGAGCCGCGAAATTGAGTTAGCTTGCTGCTAACTCTACACCAAGGAGTGACCTGGGCCCTCTGCACGACTGGAGTGCTGTCTGCCCAGCAACGCCTGCATCTTCAGCTTCAGAGCCAAAGCCTTCTCAGCCTGACTCACCCACGGATTCACCGGCTACAAAGCAGGACACCACAACGCATCTCTTCCTTCATGAACTGGTAACAACTGGGCATAGCCTAGCAACACAGTGAAGCATAGTACGGCTAAGCAAGAATGTTTAACTCAAACAATGTACTGTACGTGTATTGATTTGGTTAAGGTTATACATTGAACTGTTGTTGTGATGTCCTTGTTACCTATAGTCAGGTTACTGCATAGCCACACCGCTAGGTTAATGTTAGCATGCTTAACACATGTTACATCCAGTAACTAGGCCTTGCATGCAACTAACCCCATCTTAACCTGGCACCTTTAGCATACATCATTTGGCCTTGAATAGAGAACCACACAGTTAAGAGGTTAAAACCTAGTTTGGCAAACTTTGGTTCAGGCAGCACATGTGGTTCAAGACACCACATGGTCTGGCCTTTTATCTCTGTAGTTCCCTTTATCAGCTAAAGTGTCGGCATGCCATGTGCTCAGTCACCAGGTGACTGCAGCCATCTTGCTATTGTCTTCCCTACACACACACACACACACACACACACACACACACACACACACACACACACTCACACTTGTATATAGGTACACTTAGCTAGATTAGTATTGTGTGTTGCTTTTACCCTTTTGTTAAATAAATGCTTTTGGATATACCTGTTGTCTGTTTTAATGTTGCACAAGAATGAGTTTTGCCAACCTCTGCTCTGTAAAGAACTCCAAATCCTTCAACCTTTACTAGCTATTGATATGGTGATTTTGTTTATAGTTATTAAATTAATTATTAATCAAAGTCCCAAATTCATAGATTAGTACACTTTGAGACTGAATTGGCTATCTTTTTCCCTGAGTCCAGGGTGGTGCCCCGTTATTATTAATTATTATTAATAATTTTATTGATTTTAATAATTAACAATTATCTTTGATAATCATTAATTATTGCTGATAGCCAAACTTGTAGCCACGGCCCAACAAAATGGTGCCCCGTGTGAGGCAGAGTATTGTTGGCAATTATTCATAATTGTGCAATATTAATTTCAGCATAATTTTGGCCAGTACCAAAATTCTGGAATCTAAAACCTTTAGACTATCCAAAAGTCTTTATATTTAACACGACCAGTCTGCCACAGGAGAAGATATCTAGCTGTACTTACAAACAAGTGAAGTGTTGGGAGAATTGATTTTTTTCAAATCAATTTTAGCTAAAGCAATTGGTAACCCAAATCTTGAGTTGTTGATAACTACCACTTTAAGCCCTCGTAGTGTTAAACTAAGAGATTGCTGTTGCTGCTAGCCACTCAGGTTGAACCTACTCTGTAGGAAGTGTAAGAATTTTGGTTCAGCATTCGAATAGTATACATTCAATGCCATCCAGTCAAGCTGTCAGAATTAGTTGTTAATTCAAGTGCTCCCCTTGTTAATTAAACCACAGTGTGCCACCGGCCCTGTGACACATAGAGAGTTTGTACCTGGCTGTTACTGCCATGCATTCCAGCCTGAGTAAGAAATAGAGCCTGTGAGATAGAGCCACAGTGTGCTACCAGCCCTGTGAAACTTAGAAGTTATCCTCTAGCTGTTACTGCCATGCATTCCAGCCTGAGTCAACTTTAAGAAACAATCCTCTAGCTGTTACTGCGCTGCATCTCAGTTAGTGCATGTTGAAATCTGTTGTGCCCACTAGAGCCACTAGACAGTGTCGTAGCCACCCCTCCTCCACAGGAAGCTACTCCCCATAGTGTAAGCCACAACATTGTTTGGTTAGGCTAGTGTACTGCCCAAACTACACTACAAAGTGTCTGCCACGCAACACCATAGCCAACCACATTGTTTTGTTGTACTAGTCAACTGTTAATCTAATCCCCCGTTCCGGATACAACAATGGAGAACCCCTGTGTAGAACAGTTTATTTCTTCCCTAGCACAGAGCCTAGAACCTGGCTACCCAGAATTCATCAGCAGGTTGAATTTCAGTGAGTGCAGGAAAGAGATAGACTCACTACTCAAGGACAGGAATGATGCACAGACCGCATCCAAAGACCCATTGTTATGCTTGCTTCTGAACTTCCACAGGCAAACCAGCCTTGCCTGTCAGAGCAGAGCAGCCCTAGAAAAGGAGGTAGATTTCCTTAGAGCGCAAAATGCTTGCCTCCTCCATGAGGTTCAGACGGCCAATAAGAAAGCCATGCGCTATTTAGAAGACCTGTACTCAGCAGAGTTAAATCTCTGCTCACACAAGGAGGAATTGTTAAGGCTTAGGTCAGAATGTCCTGCCCCACTACAGTCATTCAGCCAATGTGATTCCGGTTATTCCGATTCACACTCCTCCCATAATGAAAGGTTAACTCCCTCTCCACTCAGAAGATTGGAACAATTCCCAACTGACCCTAAGTTCTTGGGAATGAAGTCAGCTTCTCAACCTCCACTGAGAGACAGAGCTAACAGCTACCTGAGTTCCCATCTCTCTGAAACAGACACTGAAGAGACATGTAGTTTATCCTCTAGAAGATATTCTGCCCAGTGTTTTTCTCAGCCACCGATACATGACACGTTCATCCGTGCTCATCCTTCCGAAGGGGGGACTAGATCATCCCAGAACTGTTCAGCCTCTCCTCAGCACTATCAGGAAAGTGATAACAGTTGTTCAGCCCCTGCCCTTCAACCAGAGAGAACTATAGTACGTGATGCACATGTCCATGATAGTGCTAGTTTAGTCTTGTCTTCACCAGAAATGACTTCACAGTGTCCCCGCCTTAAAGTGCTTGAGCTTATAGCTAAGGACATTGATCATTTTGACCCAGACAGCTGTAATCACCACATTGAAGATTACTTTAGAGAACTAGAATACAATCTAGTTGACCTGCCCCATGCAACCCAAAGTGAGAAAGTTAAACTTGTGTGGAAAACCAGCTCTAAAGCTGTGCACAAGTTTATACAATCACAACCTTCCAGAGTCAGAAATGACTACCAAGAGCTCCGTCAAGCACTAGTAGAAGAATTCTCTTTTACTGCTGACGAGACCACATCAATGGTTGCAGCCCTCCAAGTTAAACATTCCCGTCGTGAGCATCCCAGGGATTATTACCAACGTTTGAGGCATGCATACTTCCAGGGCAAGAATGCACCAGGTTTAGAAGAAAACCCCACCTTCAAGTCCATATTCTTGCAGAACCTTCATCCATGCGTACGCACTCACGTTGTACTTATGACGCACCAAGGTAACCCCTCACTGCGTGAGATAAGAAAGATGACACAGGTGGCTTGGGAAACTGCTGTCACTTCCAAAGCAGGAGGGAAAACAACTGAGCCTGCCAGCTCAAACACTGAAGCGTCATACAGGTCTGCTGCCTCAAAAGATCACCCTCAGAACAGTCCAAAGGGGGGTGACAAAAGGCAGCATAGGGACACTGAGCGTAAGCGCCATGTCCACCAACTGCGTCGAGATAGGCATTCACACAGTAGAAGCTTTAGAAGGCCATACGCAGAGATTCTGGCCCAGAAGTGTGACCAGACAATGGACAGATCAGATGATGACCACAGCATCTCTGACCACAGTTCAGTACATGGTCACCATCTATCAGACAGTGACAGTGCCTCTGAATGTCTCTCTCCCTCTGGCTACATGGAGCGTTACAGCCCTGAGCCACAAGTTAGAAACTTAAGGCACAAGAGCTCTAGAGCTCGCTTCTCACGATTCTAGACAGCAACACAGTCCACCCCTGTACTGACAGTAAGACAGATACCAGTGCCTTACCTTTCCTGCAGTTACATAGGTAAACTTGGGTTCGTTAGCAACAGTAGCAACCTCAGTTATTCTAAACTCAGTAATAGCCAGACAGCCTGCTATTAGTTGAGGAAAGCCTAAATTCTGATTCAGCTCAGACACCACTGTCCTACTTTGCAAGTACAATTGGATCAACTCCTTGGTAGTATTTTGTCAATAGGATCACTTTGCAAAACACTAGCTTAGGACACTTGATTAGGTACTTTCAGAAGTAGTCATACACATATCCTCACCCACCACAAGTTTAGGACATAGTGCCAAACAAACAATGATACAGCCATTAGGACTTTGGGATTTTTGGAAATATGATGACATCCTTCTGCAGCTACACTTGCCTGAAGGACAAAATTGTAAAGTCTGCCAAGATCAGACTGAGTACTACATTGAGTAGTCAGTATTGTCATCAGATCCAATGAGTGAAACAACAAACACTCTTGGACACTCCAGAAATGGCTTTGTCATTTTAGGTGCCACTCTCTCTGCATCTCACCTTAACAAAGTTACACCACTAACATTCCTGTTCTCACTAACCCAAAGAGTAATGAGAAACCCAGGTTATGTTATTTAGGACTATGCCTTTGTTGTTGTCTATCATGCTTTTGTTTTGTAATTCTGACTGTTCTTGCTTAGCCAAGATAGATAGTGTTAACCACTGCCCAGATGTTACAAACTTGAATGAACTGACAAATGAACTCTTGAACTCAACTGTGGACCATACAGTACATGTATGTTTGTGCTCCCAGGATCACACATCAGGTGCAATCCTAGGACCAAAGGGGGGATGTTGGGACTACATGTGGACCACAGTTTACCACATGTTTCAAGACTCCAAGAAACCTGAGCCCTGGGGGGTTCGCACCCAAAGTGTGAAGCTCCACCCATGGATCCAGGTTATCAAAACTAGAGATTCCCCTCTTATCTTTCTCTTTTTCTCCACGAGCTGCAGCAGGAGCAGCTCCTTGCTCTCTTTCACACCTCCAGAGCTGCTGGAGCAGCTCTCTGCTCTCTGGTGTGGCCTGCTCACAGCAGACACACACAGTCTTCTTTACGGCAGAAGACGCGAGAGCCCGCCTAAGACTCAGAAACTAAGTTTCCTTGTGCCAGCAGCTAACACACAAGTCTGCTGGCCAGTTTAACAAGTACAGGAGCCGCGAAATTGAGTTAGCTTGCTGCTAACTCTACACCAAGGAGTGACCTGGGCCCTCTGCACGACTGGAGTGCTGTCTGCCCAGCAACGCCTGCATCTTCAGCTTCAGAGCCAAAGCCTTCTCAGCCTGACTCACCCACGGATTCACCGGCTACAAAGCAGGACACCACAACGCATCTCTTCCTTCATGAACTGGTAACAACTGGGCATAGCCTAGCAACACAGTGAAGCATAGTACGGCTAAGCAAGAATGTTTAACTCAAACAATGTACTGTACGTGTATTGATTTGGTTAAGGTTATACATTGAACTGTTGTTGTGATGTCCTTGTTACCTATAGTCAGGTTACTGCATAGCCACACCGCTAGGTTAATGTTAGCATGCTTAACACATGTTACATCCAGTAACTAGGCCTTGCATGCAACTAACCCCATCTTAACCTGGCACCTTTAGCATACATCATTTGGCCTTGAATAGAGAACCACACAGTTAAGAGGTTAAAACCTAGTTTGGCAAACTTTGGTTCAGGCAGCACATGTGGTTCAAGACACCACATGGTCTGGCCTTTTATCTCTGTAGTTCCCTTTATCAGCTAAAGTGTCGGCATGCCATGTGCTCAGTCACCAGGTGACTGCAGCCATCTTGCTATTGTCTTCCCTACACACACACACACACACACACACACACACACACACACACTCGTATATAGGTACACTTAGCTAGATTAGTATTGTGTGTTGTTTTTACCCTTTTGTTAAATAAATGCTTTTGGATATACCTGTTGTCTGTTTTAATGTTGCACAAGAATGAGTTTTGCCAACCTCTGCTCTGTAAAGAACTCCAAATCCTTCAACCTTTACTAGCTATTGATATGGTGATTTTGTTTATAGTTATTAAATTAATTATTAATCAAAGTCCCAAATTCATAGATTAGTACACTTTGAGACTGAATTGGCTATCTTTTTCCCTGAGTCCAGGGTGGTGCCCCGTTATTATTAATTATTATTAATAATTTTATTGATTTTAATAATTAACAATTATCTTTGATAATCATTAATTATTGCTGATAGCCAAACTTGTAGCCACGGCCCAACAACTGGATCCAATTCAGAACCAGGTTTCAGGGGGCATCCCTACCTCAGACCAGCATTAACAATTACAGTTCACTGTAGTCTGAGCTGAGGTCTGATAGCATGAGCTGCTACTGCTGAAAGCAATAATCTGACAGAGGAAAACAGGAGGAGTCTAATTCAGATTAGCTGTAGCTTCATCCATTATTCTCCTGTGAACAGAGTTATGAGGGGGCGTGACTACCTTATAACAGAGAGACGCCTCCATTTAAAGTTGTACATCTTTATTTCTGGTATCATGCATTGCTGTCCACCACAGTGTCGTTCTTCATGCTCCCACAAGATGGAGCCTGAGTAAGACAAGTTCAAATCCTACAAATAGCTTGAAATATTTTCTATAAATAAAGACTTGAGTCAGGTATGAATGTGCTCTCTCTCTTTATCAGTTCTTACTTTCAAATTCAGAAAAAGTTTTATTGGTATGAATGTTGCAGGTAAATATTCCCCAAACTAATGATGGTTCTCTCTCTCCAGACTCTGTCAGGCTGGTGAATGGGACTAGTCTGTGTTCAGGCAGACTGGAGGTGAAGTCTGAGCAGTCGTGGTCCTCAGTGTGTGAAGCTGACTTTGACCAGCAGGATGCAGAGGTGGTCTGTAGGGAGTTCGGCTGTGGGGCTCCTTCAGTCCTCCAGGGGGCGCTCTATGGAGAAGTGGAGGCTCCGATGTGGACCAAAGAGTTCCAGTGTGGAGGCCATGAGTCTGCTCTCCTGGACTGTGGAAGATCAGACTCAGCTAGAAGCACCTGCTCACCTGGCAAAGCTGTTGGACTCACCTGCTCAGGTAGAAGAGGAGCTGCAGCTTTGATTTGGCTTCATTTCTGTTCTAATGAAACTCACTTTATTCTTTTACTGATGACTCTCTTGTTTCTGTTCAGAGCCTGTCAGGTTGGTGGGAGGAGCCAGTCGCTGTGCAGGTACACTGGAGGTGAAACGAACAGAGTGGAGACCAGTGAGTGACTTTTACTGGACCCTGAAGGAAGCAGCTGCAGTCTGCAGAAATCTGGACTGTGGCTCTGCTGTTTCAACAGGAAGCATAAATGAAGCCTCACTCAGATCTGTATGGTGGATCAATCCTAACTGTGTTCATTCTGGATCTGCACTGAGGGACTGTGCATCATCAGATTCCTCTTCCTCCATTGTGGAGCTCACCTGCTCAGGTAAGTCCATCAGTGACATCATCTATGACAGTAATATTTTCCTTCCTCTGTCACAGTGATAGTCAGTGGCAGTAGCGGACTGTGGAGTCTTGCACACACACACACACACACACACACACACACACACACACACACACCTCTTTTATACAGAGAAACGCATTATAGCTATAAAGACGCCTCTGCCTTTACTTTTTCACAGTGAGCCGGCATAAAGCCGCCTCCGTGTGAGCTTTTCATAGCGTAGCGGCGTTCTGGATTCAGAGGCGTGACGGAGATCAGACTGATCAGAGCTGTAAACTCTGCCATAAGCAAGTAAAGAGACGTTACTAGGACGAGGGGAGGACATTTCTCTTTGTTTGACAACGTTAAAGTTAAGTTAGACTTTTCTGTCGGCTTCCCGACTCATTTTAAAAAAGACGAGAGAGAGAGAGCAGCTGTGGTCGAGTGAGCTAGAGAGTGAATGGAGAGAGGGAGCGCTAGTAACGTTAGTGAGGAAGCTGATGAATCAGATCATTAAAACGTTATTTTCTGATTGTTTCACAACGGTTACTTTCCAAAGCACAAACACACCTGCATCCCCGCACACCTCCTCAACCCTGCAGCTGTACGCTGCACCGCCTGATGTGGTCTGAATACGGGCTAAACAACAGCGTCAGCTCCCGGTCCCGCCGTGCCGGCTGTCACACAGAACAGCGAGGCGGATTACAGGCGCAGTATTCCCGCTTTGAATGGGCTGTGTAAAAGAGGCTGAAGTGCACTCATCACCAACAACTAACATCTAAACAATATAAAAACTACGTCATTAAGAGTAAGTCCATTACAAAATCACCTTCTGACACCTGTTAACAAATGTACTCAAAGCACCGGCTCAACAAGCTGAAACTATGCTAACCTGGTTATTTCTCCCACACATGCATTAGCTAAACTGCCAACCCGGTCTTCCGATGGTAAACGTTCACTCATGTTGCTCAACAAAAAGACAATAAAGGAAAGATTTTCTGAAAGATATAAATTAGGCCATATTTCTCACAGCAGCAAAGTCCAGCATTACCAACAACAATCTTAATCACCTCTATAGATAATTAATACAGCAGGACTCACCAGTCACTGGAAAACAAAATCCATCCTCCGTTCCTTTCTACAATGCCTGCCTGCGTGAGTCCTGCATGAGTCCTGCGTGAGTCCTGCGTGAGTCCTGCGTGAGTCCTGCATGAGACCTGCGTGAGTCCTGCCTGAGTCCTGCATGAGTCCTGCGTGAGTCCTATGTGAGTCCTACGTGAGTCCTACGTGAGTCCTGCGTGAGTCCTGCGTGAGACCTGCGTGAGTCCTATGTGAGTCCTACGTGAGACCTGCGTGAGTCCTGCGTGAGTCCTATGTGAGTCCTACGTGAGTCCTACGTGAGTCCTGCGTGAGTCCCGCATGAGTTCTATGTAAGTCCTGCATGAGTCCTACATGAGTCCTACGTGAGTCCTACGTGAGTCCTGAATGAGACCTGCGTGAGTCCTGTGCGAGTCCCGCGTGAGACCTGCGTGAGACCCGCGTGAGTCCCGCATGAGTTCTATGTAAGTCCTGCGTGAGTCCTGCGTGAGTCCTGAATGAGTCCTGCGTGAGTCCTACGTGAGTCCTACGTGAGTCCTACGTGAGTCCAGCGTGAGTCCTGCGTGAGACCTGCGTGAGTCCTACGTGAGTCCTGAGTGAGTCCTGCGTGAGTCCTGCGTGAGTCCTACGTGAGTCCTACGTGAGTCCAGCGTGAGTCCAGCGTGAGTCCTGCGTGAGTCCTACGTGAGTCCTACGTGAGTCCTACGTGAGTCCTACGTGAGGCCTGCGTGAGTCCTGCGTGAGTCCTGTGTGAGGCAGACACATCCAGTTCTAGCTCCAGATACTGGGTTTATGGTTATGATAGTAACTGAAATCAAACATAATAGTTTTTTAAAAATCACATAAATTATTTTAATAACTAATTAAATAAAATTGTTTTAATAACCTTATAATTTCTGATGTGTAATATTTTATGAACTAATAATGACACCTCTCATAAGCGGTCGGGCCTGCAGAGAAGGTCCTGAAGGTCCTGACGGACCTCCTCTGGTCGCTGGTTTCCATTGGACTGAACTGTAAACTTATCCAGGACGACGGCATCCTAAAGGGTAGAGAAGTTAGCTTGTTCCTGGAGGCTCATTGCTTCAAACTGAGACAATCTGCAGCTTTAAGCAACCTGCTGTGGTTCACTCACACACCCTGCAGTTCTCCTGAGCAGCTCAGTCACATCCACCTTACAAGCAACAACTACATTACTAATTAATATACTTGTTGCTTGCTGCCTAAACAAATAAGCAACAGTTTGCTAACAAGTTCAATATATCAAGTTAAAAGCTGACGATATGTCAGTGTTGTGTTCACTACTTGTTTCTGATGGAAACTATTGTGCGTGCAGTGTTGTATGAATGTCTTATTAACATGTTGATCAGCTGTTTTCTGTCTGATCTGAAGGCAGCTGAGGATGTTAATCTGTTTCCTCCTCTGCTCTCTGACTCCTCTGTATTACACATGAATGTAGGAGTTCTCTGTGTTGTGTGATCACCTCTCACTGATCAACGTTCATTTATTTCAACCAAAGCCGTTTCTACTCAAACCAAATCTGCATCATATTTCATCTGCATATATATGACAACAAATTCTACTTTTTACTCATAAAAAACTTCATTTAAGGAATTTAGCTGCATTAACATCAAGATCAAAACAAACATCGACTTTATCAGTTCTTACTTTCAAATTCAGAAAAAGTTTTATTGGTATGAATGTTGCAGGTAAATATTCCCCAAACTAATGATGGTTCTCTCTCTCCAGACTCTGTCAGGCTGGTGAATGGGACTAGTCTGTGTTCAGGCAGACTGGAGGTGAAGTCTGAGCAGTCGTGGTCCTCAGTGTGTGAAGCTGACTTTGACCAGCAGGATGCAGAGGTGGTCTGTAGGGAGCTCGGCTGTGGGGCTCCTTCAGTCCTCCAGGGGGCGCTCTATGGAGAAGTGGAGGCTCCGATGTGGACCAAAGAGTTCCAGTGTGGAGGCCATGAGTCTGCTCTCCTGGACTGTGGAAGATCAGACTCAGCTAGAAGCACCTGCTCACCTGGCAAAGCTGTTGGACTCACCTGCTCAGGTAGAAGAGGAGCTGCAGCTTTGATTTGGCTTCATTTCTGTTCTAATGAAACTCACTTTATTCTTTTACTGATGACTCTCTTGTTTCTGTTCAGAGCCACAGAGCGTCAGGTTGGTGGGAGGAGCCAGTCACTGTGCAGGTACACTGGAGGTGAAACAGGGAGAGTGGAGACCAGTGAGTAACTTTGGCTGGACCCTGAAGGAAGCAGCTGTAGCCTGCAGAGTTCTGGACTGTGGCTCTGCTGTTTCAACAGGAAGCAGAAATGAAGCCTCACTCAGATCTGTATGGTGGATCAGTTCTGACTGTGTTCATTCTGGATCTGCACTGAGGGAATGTGCATCATCATCTTCCTCTTCCTCCATCGTGGAGCTCACCTGCTCAGGTAAGTCCATCAGTGACATCATCTATGACAGTAATATTTTCCTTCCTCTGTCACAGTGATCGTCAGTGGCAGTAGCGGACTGTGGGGTCTTGCACACACACACACGCACACACACACACGAACACACACACACGAACACACACACACGAACACACACACACGAACACACACACACACACACGAACACGAACACACACACACACACACACACACGAACACGAACACACACACACACACACACACACGCACACACACACACGAACACACACACACGAACACACACACACACACACGAACACGAACACACACACACACACGAACACGAACACACACACACACACACACACCTCTTCTATACAGAGAAACGCATTATAGCTATAAAGACGCCTTTGCCTTTACTTTTTCACAGTGAGCCGGCATAAAGCCGCCTCCGTGTGAGCTTTTCATAGCGTAGCGGCGTTCTGGATTCAGAGGCGTGACGGAGATCAGACTGATCAGAGCTGTAAACTCTGCCATAAGCAAGTAAAGAGACGTTACTAGGACGAGGGGAGGACATTTCTCTTTGTTTGACAACGTTAAAAGTTAAGTTAGACTTTTCTGTTGGCTTCCCGACTCATTTTAAAAAAGACGAGAGAGAGAGAGAGAGAGAGAGAGAGAGAGAGAGAGAGAGAGCAGCTGTGGTCGAGTGAGCTAGAGAGTGAATGGAGAGAGGGAGCGCTAGTAACGTTAGTGAGGAAGCTGATGAATCAGATCATTAAAACGTTATTTTCTGACTGTTTCACAACGGTTACTTTCCAAAGCACAAACACACCTGCATCCCCGCACACCTCCTCAACCCTGCAGCTGTACGCCGCACCGCCTGATGTGGTCTGAATACGGGCTAAACAACAGCGTCAGCTCCCGGTCCCGCCGTGCCGGCTGTCACACAGAACAGCGAGGCGGATTACAGGCGCAGTATTCCCGCTTTGAACGGGCTGTGTAAAAGAGGCTGAAGTGCACTCATCACCAACAACTAACATCTAAACAATATAAAAACTACGTCATTAAGAATAAGTCCATTACAAAATCACCTTCTGACACCTGTTAACAAATGTACTCAAAGCACCGGCTCAACAAGCTGAAACTATGCTAACCTGGTTATTTCTCCCACACATGCATTAGCTAAACTGCCAACCCGGTCTTCCGATGGTAAACGTTCACTCATGTTGCTCAACAAAAAGACAATAAAGGAAAGATTTTCTGAAAGATATAAATTAGGCCATATTTCTCACAGCAGCAAAGTCCAGCATTACCAACAACAATCTTAATCACCTCTATAGATAATTAATACAGCAGGACTCACCAGTCACTGGAAAACAAAATCCATCCTCCGTTCCTTTCTGCAATGCCTGCCTGCGTGAGTCCTGCGCGAGTCCTGCGCGAGTCCTACGTGAGTCCTGCGTGAGTCCTGCGTGAGTCCTGCGGGAGTCCTACGTGAGTCCTGAATGAGACCTGCGTGAGTCCTGCGTGAGACCTGCGTGAGACCTGCGTGAGTCCTGCGTGAGTCCTACCTGAGTCCTGCGTGAGTCCTGCGTGAGACCTGCGTGAGTCCTGCGTGAGTCCTGCGTGAGTCCTGCGTGAGTCCTGCGTGAGTCCTACGTGAGTCCTGAGTGAGACCTGCGTGAGTCCTACGTGAGTCCTGCGTGAGTCCTGCGTGAGTCCTGCGTGAGTCCTACGTGAGTCCTGAATGAGACCTGCGTGAGTCCTGCGTGAGTCCTGCGTGAGACCTGCGTGAGACCTGAATGAGACCTGCGTGAGTCCTACGTGAGTCCTGCGTGAGTCCTGCGTGAGTCCTGCGTGAGTCCTACGTGAGTCCTGAATGAGACCTGCGTGAGTCCTACGTGAGTCCTGAATGAGACCTGCGTGAGTCCTACGTGAGTCCTGAATGAGACCTGCGTGAGTCCTGCGTGAGTCCTGCGTGAGACCTGCGTGAGTCCTGCGTGAGTCCTGCGTGAGTCCTGCGTGAGTCCTGCGTGAGTCCTGCGTGAGTCCTACTTGAGTCCTGAGTGAGACCTGCGTGAGTCCTGCGTGAGTCCTGCGTGAGTCCTGAATGAGACCTGCGTGAGTCCTACGTGAGTCCTGCGTGAGACCTGAATGAGACCTGCGTGAGTCCTACGTGAGTCCTGCGTGAGACCTGCGTGAGACCTGCATGAGTCCTGCGTGAGTCCTACGTGAGTCCTGCGTGAGTCCTGCGTGAGACCTGCGTGAGTCCTGCGTGAGTCCTGCGTGAGTCCTGCGTGAGTCCTACGTGAGTCCTGAGTGAGACCTGCGTGAGTCCTACGTGAGTCCTGCGTGAGTCCTGCGTGAGTCCTGCGTGAGTCCTACGTGAGTCCTGAGTGAGACCTGCGTGAGTCCTGCGTGAGTCCTGCGTGAGACCTGCGTGAGACCTGAGTGAGACCTGCGTGAGTCCTACGTGAGTCCTGCGTGAGTCCTGCGTGAGTCCTGCGTGAGTCCTGCGTGAGTCCTGCGTGAGTCCTACGTGAGTCCTGAATGAGACCTGCGTGAGTCCTACGTGAGTCCTGAATGAGACCTGCGTGAGTCCTACGTGAGTCCTGAATGAGACCTGCGTGAGTCCTGCGTGAGTCCTGCGTGAGACCTGCGTGAGTCCTGCGTGAGTCCTGCGTGAGTCCTGCGTGAGTCCTGCGTGAGTCCTGCGTGAGTCCTACTTGAGTCCTGAGTAAGACCTGCGTGAGTCCTGCGTGAGACCTGCGTGAGACCTGCGTGAGTCCTGCGTGAGTCCTGCGTGAGTCCTACTTGAGTCCTGAGTGAGACCTGCGTGAGTCCTGCGTGAGTCCTGCGTGAGTCCTGCGTGAGACCTGCGTGAGTCCTGCGTGAGTCCTGCGTGAGTCCTGAATGAGACCTGCGTGAGTCCTGCGTGAGACCTGCGTGAGTCCTGCGTGAGTTCTACGTGAGTCCTGAATGAGACCTGCGTGAGTCCTGCGTGAGACCTGCGTGAGACCTGCGTGAGTCCTGCGTGAGTCCTGCGTGAGTCCTGCGTGAGTCCTGCGTGAGTCCTACTTGAGTCCTGCGTGAGACCTGCGTGAGTCCTGCGTGAGTCCTGCGTGAGTCCTGAATGAGACCTGCGTGAGTCCTGCGTGAGACCTGCGTGAGTCCTGCGTGAGTTCTACGTGAGTCCTGAATGAGACCTGCGTGAGTCCTACGTGAGTCCTGCGTGAGTCCTGCGTGAGTCCTGCGTGAGTCCTACGTGAGTCCTGAATGAGACCTGCGTGAGTCCTACGTGAGTCCTGCGTGAGTCCTGCGTGAGACCTGCGTGAGTCCTACGTGAGTCCTGCATGAGTCCTACGTGAGTCCTGAATGAGTCCAGCGTGAGTCCTGCGTGAGTCCTACGTGACTCCTGAATGAGACCTGCGTGAGTCCTGCGTGAGTCCTACGTGAGTCCTGCGTGAGTCCTGCGTGAGCCCTGCGTGAGACCTGCGTGAGTCCAGCGTGAGTCCAACGTGAGTCCTGCGTGAGTCCTGCGTGAGTCCTGCGTGAGGCCTGCGTGAGTCCTACGTGAGTCCTGCGTGAGTCCTGCGTGAGTCCTGCGTGAGTCCTGCGTGAGTCCTGAGTGAGACCTGCGTGAGTCCTACGTGAGTCCTGAATGAGTCCTGCGTGAGTCCTACGTGAGTCCTACGTGAGACCTGCGTGAGTCCTACGTGAGTCCTGAGTGAGTCCTACGTGAGTCCTACGTGAGTCCTACGTGAGTCCTACGTGAATATACTTGTTGCTTGCTGACTAAACAAATAAGCAACTGTTTGCTAACAAGTTCAATATATCAAGTTAAAAGCTGATGATATGTCAGTGTCGTGTTCACTACTTGTTCCTGTTGGAAACTATTGTGCCTGCAGTGTTGTATGAATGTCTTATTAACATGTTGATCAGCTGTTTTCTGTCTGATCTGAAGGCAGCTGAGGATGTTAATCTGTTTCCTCCTCTGCTCTCTGACTCCTCTGTATTACACATGAATGTAGGAGTTCTCTGTGTTGTGTGATCACCTCTCACTGATCAACGTTCATTTATTTCAACCAAAGCCGTTTCTACTCAAACCAAATCTGCATCATATTTCATCTGCATATATATGACAACAAATTCTAGTTTTTACTCATGAAAAACTTCATTTAAGGAATTTAGCTGCATTAACATCAAAATCAAAAACAAACATCCACTTTATCAGTTCTTACTTTCAAATTCTAAAAAAGCTTTATTGGTATGAATGTTGCAGGTAAATATTCCCCAAACTAATGATGGTTCTCTCTCTCCAGACTCTGTCAGGCTGGTGAATGGGACTAGTCTGTGTTCAGGCAGACTGGAGGTGAAGTCTGAGCAGTCGTGGTCCTCAGTGTGTGAAGCTGACTTTGACCAGCAGGATGCAGAGGTGGTCTGTAGGGAGCTCGGCTGTGGGGCTCCTTCAGTCCTCCGGGGGGCGCTCTATGGAGAAGTGGAGGCTCCGATGTGGACCAAAGAGTTCCAGTGTGGAGGCCATGAGTCTGCTCTCCTGGACTGTGGAAGATCAGACTCAGCTAGAAGCACCTGCTCACCTGGCAAAGCTGTTGGACTCACCTGCTCAGGTAGAAGAGGAGCTGCAGCTTTGATTTGGCTTCATTTCTGTTCTAATGAAACTCACTTTATTCTTTTACTGATGACTCTCTTGTTTCTGTTCAGAGCCTGTCAGGTTGGTGGGAGGAGCCAGTCGCTGTGCAGGTACACTGGAGGTGAAATGGGGAGAGTGGAGACCAGTGAGTAACTTTGGCTGGACCCTGAAGGCAGCAGCAGCAGCCTGCAGAAATCTGGACTGTGGCTCTGCTGTTTCAACAGGAAGCAGAAATGAAGCCTCAGACAGATCTGTATGGAGGATCAGTTCTGACTGTGTTCATTCTGGATCTGCACTGAGGGAATGTGCATCATCATCTTCCTCTTCCTCCATCATGGAGCTCACCTGCTCAGGTAAGTCCATCAGTGACATCATCTATGACAGTAATATTTTCCTTCCTCTGTCACAGTGATAGTCAGTGGCAGTAGCGGACTGTGGGGTCTTGCACACACACACACACACACACACACACACACACACACACACACACACACACACCTCTTTTATACAGAGAAACGCATTATAGCTATAAAGACGCCTTTGCCTTTACTTTTTTACAGTGAGTCGGCATAAAGCCGCCTCCGTGTGAGCTTTTCATAGCGTAGCGGCGTTCTGGATTCAGAGGCGTGACGGAGATCAGACTGATCAGAGCTGTAAACTCTGCCATAAGCAAGTAAAGAGACGTTACCAGGACGAGGGGAGGACATTTCTCTTTGTTTGACAACGTTAAAGTTAAGTTAGACTTTTCTGTCGGCTTCCCGACTCATTTTAAAAAAGACGAGAGAGAGAGAGAGAAAGAGAGAGCAGCTGTGGTCGAGTGAGCTAGAGAGTGAATGGAGAGAGGGAGCGCTAGTAACGTTAGTGAGGAAGCTGATGAATCAGATGATTAAAACGTTATTTTCTGACTGTTTCACAACGGTTACTTTCCAAAGCACAAACACACCTGCATCCCCGCACACCTCCTCAACCCTGCAGCTGTACGCCGCACCGCCTGATGTGGTCTGAATACGGGCTAAACAACAGCGTCAGCTCCCGGTCCCGCCGTGCTGGCTGTCACACAGAACAGCGAGGCGGATTACAGGCGCAGTATTCCCGCTTTGAACGGGCTGTGTAAAAGAGGCTGAAGTGCACTCATCACCAACAACTAACATCTAAACAATATAAAAACTACGTCATTAAGAATAAGTCCATTACAAAATCACCTTCTGACACCTGTTAACAAATGTACTCAAAGCACCGGCTCAACAAGCTGAAACTATGCTAACCTGGTTATTTCTCCCACACATGCATTAGCTAAACTGCCAACCCGGTCTTCCGATGGTAAACGTTCACTCATGTTGCTCAACAAAAAGACAATAAAGGAAAGATTTTCTGAAAGATATAAATTAGGCCATATTTCTCACAGCAGCAAAGTCCAGCATTACCAACAACAATCTTAATCACCTCTATAGATAATTAATACAGCAGGACTCACCAGTCACTGGAAAACAAAATCCATCCTCCGTTCCTTTCTGCAATGCCTGCCTGTGTGAGTCCTGCGTGAGTCCTGCATGAGTCCTGCATGAGTCCTGCGTGAGTCCTGCGTGAGTCCTGCATGAGTCCTGCGTGAGTCCTGCGTGAGTCCTGCATGAGTCCTACGTGAGTCCTACGTGAGTCCTGCGTGAGTCCTGCGTGAGTCCTACGTGAGTCCTGAATGAGACCTGCGTGAGTCCTGCGTGAGTCCTACGTGAGTCCTACGTGAGTCCTGCGTGAGTCCAGCGTGAGTCCTACGTGAGTCCTGAATGAGTCCTGCGTGAGTCCGGTGTGAGTCCTGCGTGAGTCCTGCGTGAGTCCTGCGTGAGTCCAGCGCGAGTCCTGCGTGAGACCTGCGTGAGTCCTGCGCGAGTCCTGCGCGAGTCCAGCGCGAGTCCTACGTGAGACCTGCGTGAGTCCAGCGCGAGTCCTGCGTGAGTCCTGCGTGAGTCCTGCGTGAGTCCTGCGTGAGGCAGACACATCCAGTTCTAGCTCCAGATACTGGGTTTATGGTTATGATAGTAACTGAAATCAAACAAAATACTTTTTTAAAAATCACATAAATTATTTTAATAACTAATTAAATAAAATTGTTTTAATAACCTTATAATTACTGATGTGTAATATTTTATGAACTAATAATGACACCTCTCATAAACGGTCGGGCCTGCAGAGAAGGTCCTGAAGGTCCTGACGGACCTCCTCTGGTCGCTGGTTTCCATTGGACTGAACTGTAAACTTATCCAGGACGACGGCATCCTAAAGGGTAGAGAAGTTAGCTTGTTCCTGGAGGCTCATTGCTTCAAACTGAGACAATCTGCAGCTTTAAGCAACCTGCTGTGGTTCACTCACACACCCTGCAGTTCTCCTGAGCAGCTCAGTCACATCCACCTTACAAGCAACAACTACATTACTAATTAATATACTTGTTGCTTGCTGCCTAAACAAATAAGCAACTGTTTGCTAACAAGTTCAATATATCAAGTTAAAAGCTGATGATATGTCAGTGTTGTGTTCACTACTTGTTTCTGATGGAAACTATTGTGCGTTCAGTGTTGTATGAATGTCTTATTAACATGTTGATCAGCTGTTTTCTGTCTGATCTGAAGGCAGCTGAGGATGTTAATCTGTTTCCTCCTCTGCTCTCTGACTCCTCTGTATTACACATGAATGTAGGAGTTCTCTGTGTTGTGTGATCACCTCTCACTGATCAACGTTCATTTATTTCAACCAAAGCCGTTTCTACTCAAACCAAATCTGCATCATATTTCATCTGCATATATATGACAACAAATTCTACTTTTTACTCATAAAAAACTTCATTTAAGGAATTTAGCTGCATTAACATCAAAATCGGGCCTAATGAAACTAAAGGTGCAAATGAGCTACAAAGAAATAACAAATTACACACAATTATCACTATGAAGATTAAAACAGAAGACTTTCAGTTATCATCATCATCATCACTGAAGGATAAGTCCTTTTGCAAACCATAGTGACAGTGCATCAAATATGTGTGTAAACGTTGTCCTTGATCTAGTGATGTCACTGTCAGACTGTCAGACTTGACCGACTCAGCCATCAACGTCAGTACGTCAACATGTGAGAATCTGATGATGACTGTGAAACTGGTTTGTTGTGAGCAGGGCTGTAGTGGTAAAAAAAAGCTTGAGTAAACCCTACCTTACCTCAGCCACACCGTCTATATGCTCCTTCATATAGATCCATGTTTGTAATATAACTAAACAACTCAACTGACTTAAGAGGAACTCATTTCCTCAAACTTAAAGCCAAATCAAGACAACAGTTTGACTTCTAGATGAATCAGCATTTAGTGTTTATAACAGAAACTATCTGTCAGTTTTAGTGCTGTGTTTCCAACAGTTACTGAGGTCACCCACCTTTTAACAGCTGTAGAAATCATCATGTTAATAGAGTTGTTGTGTAGTGTTAGTACCTGTATTCAAAGATCTGTTAGTCCTTTTATAGCAGGTTTTAATCTTGTGCTTTGACTTTTGTTTGTTAGGATGTCCTTTAGTTTACATTTGGATAACAGTTTGTGCTTTTAAAGATATTTTCAGAACAGTAATTCATCTACATACAGGTGGAAGTCAGACTTTACCAGTTTGTTCTGCCTCCTGCTTTAATGTGTTCATGTGTCTCCATCACCTGACGTCTGGGCTGCTTCTATGTGTTTCTCTTTCCCACAATGCTCCCACAAGATGGAGCCTGAGTAAGACAAGTTCAAATCCTACAAATAGCTTGAAATATTTTCTATAAATAAAGACTTGAGTCAGGTATGAATGTGCTCTCTCTCTTTATCAGTTCTTACTTTCAAATTCAGAAAAAGTTTTATTGGTATGAATGTTGCAGGTAAATATTCCCCAAACTAATGATGGTTCTCTCTCTCCAGACTCTGTCAGGCTGGTGAATGGGACTAGTCTGTGTTCAGGCAGACTGGAGGTGAAGTCTGAGCAGTCGTGGTCCTCAGTGTGTGAAGCTGACTTTGACCAGCAGGATGCAGAGGTGGTCTGTAGGGAGTTCGGCTGTGGGGCTCCTTCAGTCCTCCAGGGGGCGCTCTATGGAGAAGTGGAGGCTCCGATGTGGACCAAAGAGTTCCAGTGTGGAGGCCATGAGTCTGCTCTCCTGGACTGTGGAAGATCAGACTCAGCTAGAAGCACCTGCTCACCTGGCAAAGCTGTTGGACTCACCTGCTCAGGTAGAAGAGGAGCTGCAGCTTTGATTTGGCTTCATTTCTGTTCTAATGAAACTCACTTTATTCTTTTACTGATGACTCTCTTGTTTCTGTTCAGAGCCTGTCAGGTTGGTGGGAGGAGCCAGTCGCTGTGCAGGTACACTGGAGGTGAAATGGGGAGAGTGGAGACCAGTGAGTAACTTTGGCTGGACCCTGAAGGAAGCAGCAGCAGCCTGCAGAGATCTGGACTGTGGCTCTGCTGTTTCAACAGGAAGCAGAAATGAAGCCTCAGTCAGATCTGTATGGTGGATCAGTTCTGACTGTGTTCATTCTGGATCTACACTGAGGGACTGTGCATCATCATCTTCCTCTTCCTCCATCATGGAGCTCACCTGCTCAGGTAAGTCCATCAGTGACATCATCTATGACAGTAATATTTTCCTTCCTCTGTCACAGTGATAGTCAGTGGCAGTAGCGGACTGTGGGGTCTTGCACACACACACACACACACACACACACACACACACACACACCTCTTCTATACAGAGAAACGCATTATAGCCATAAAGACGCCTTTGCCTTTACTTTTTTACAGTGAGTCGGCATAAAGCCGCCTCCGTGTGAGCTTTTCATAGCGTAGCGGCGTTCTGGATTCAGAGGCGTGACGGAGATCAGACTGATCAGAGCTGTAAACTCTGCCATAAGCAAGTAAAGAGACGTTACCAGGACGAGGGGAGGACATTTCTCTTTGTTTGACAACGTTAAAGTTAAGTTAGACTTTTCTGTCGGCTTCCCGACTCATTTTAAAAAAGACGAGAGAGAGAGAGAGAGAGAGAGCAGCTGTGGTCGAGTGAGCTAAAAAACTACGTCATTAAGAATAAGTCCATTACAAAATCACCTTCTGACACCTGTTAACAAATGTACTCAAAGCACCGGCTCAACAAGCTGAAACTATGCTAACCTGGTTATTTCTCCCACACATGCATTAGCTAAACTGCCAACCCGGTCTTCCGATGGTAAACGTTCACTCATGTTGCTCAACAAACAGACAATAAAGGAAAGATTTTCTGAAAGATAGAAATTAGGCCATATTTCTCACAGCAGCAAAGTCGAGCATTACCAACAACAATCTTAATCACCTCTATAGATAATTAATACAGCAGGACTCACCAGTCACTGGAAAACAAAACCCATCCTCCGTTCCTTTCTGCAATGCCTGCCTGCAATGCCTGCCTGCATGAGTCCTGCGTGAGTCCTGCGCAAGTCCAGCGCGAGTCCAGCGCGAGTCCTGCGTGAGACCTGCGTGAGTCCAGCGTGAGTCCAGCGTGAGTCCAGCGTGAGTCCTGCGTGAGTCCTGCGTGAGTCCTGCGTGAGTCCTGCGTGAGTCCTACGTGAGTCCTGCGTGAGGCCTGCGTGAGGCCTGCGTGAGTCCTGCGTGAGTCCTGCGCGAGTCCAGCGTGAGACCTGCGTGAGTCCAGCGTGAGTCCAGCGTGAGTCCAGCGTGAGTCCTGCGTGAGTCCTGCGTGAGTCCTGCGTGAGTCCTGCGTGAGTCCTGCGTGAGGCCTGCGTGAGTCCTGCGTGAGTCCTGCGTGAGTCCTGCGCGAGTCCTGCGCGAGTCCAGCGCGAGTCCTGCGCGAGTCCTGCGCGAGACCTGCGCGAGTCCTGCGCGAGTCCTGCGCGAGTCCAGCGCGAGTCCAGCGCGAGTCCTGCGCGAGTCCTGCGCGAGTCCTGAGTGAGTCCTGCGTGAGTCCTGCGTGAGTCCTACGTGAGTCCAGCGCGAGTCCAGCGCGAGTCCTGCGTGAGTCCTGCGTGAGTCCTGCGTGAGTCCTGCGTGAGTCCTGCGTGAGTCCTACGTGAGTCCAGCGTGAGTCCAGCGTGAGTCCTGAGTGAGTCCTGCGTGAGTCCTGCGTGAGTCCTACGTGAGTCCTGAGTGAGTCCTGCGTGAGTCCTACGTGAGTCCTGAGTGAGTCCTACGTGAGTCCTACGTGAGTCCTGAGTGAGTCCTGCGTGAGTCCTACGTGAGTCCAGCGTGAGTCCTACGTGAGTCCTGAGTGAGTCCTGCGTGAGTCCTGCGTGAGTCCTACGTGAGTCCAGCGTGAGTCCTACGTGAGTCCTGCGTGAGTCCTGCGTGAGGCCTGCGTGAGTCCTACGTGAGTCCTGAGTGAGTCCTGCGTGAGTCCTACGTGAGTCCTGAGTGAGTCCTGCGTGAGTCCTGCGTGAGTCCAGCGTGAGTCCAGCGTGAGTCCTGCGTGAGTCCTACGTGAGTCCTGCGTGAGTCCTACGTGAGTCCTGCGTGAGTCCAGCGCGAGTCCTGCGTGAGTCCTACGTGAGTCCTGCGTGAGTCCTGCGTGAGGCAGACACATCCAGTTCTAGCTCCAGATACTGGGTTTATGGTTATGATAGTAACTGAAATCAAACATAATAGTTTTTTAAAAATCACATAAATTATTTTAATAACTAATTAAATAAAATTGTTTTAATAACCTTATAATTACTGATGTGTAATATTTTATGAACTAATAATGACACCTCTCATAAACGGTCGGGCCTGCAGAGAAGGTCCTGAAGGTCCTGACGGACCTCCTCTGGTCGCTGGTTTCCATTGGACTGAACTGTAAACTTATCCAGGACGACGGCATCCTAAAGGGTAGAGAAGTTAGCTTGTTCCTGGAGGCTCATTGCTTCAAACTGAGACAATCTGCAGCTTTAAGCAACCTGCTGTGGTTCACTCACACACCCTGCAGTTCTCCTGAGCAGCTCAGTCACATCCACCTTACAAGCAACAACTACATTACTAATTAATATACTTGTTGCTTGCTGACTAAACAAATAAGCAACTGTTTGCTAACAAGTTCAATATATCAAGTTAAAAGCTGATGATATGTCAGTGTTGTGTTCACTACTTGTTTCTGATGGAAACTATTGTGCGTGCAGTGTTGTATGAATGTCTTATTAACATGTTGATCAGCTGTTTTCTGTCTGATCTGAAGGCAGCTGAGGATGTTAATCTGTTTCCTCCTCTGCTCTCTGACTCCTCTGTATTACACATGAATGTAGGAGTTCTCTGTGTTGTGTGATCACCTCTCACTGATCAACGTTCATTTATTTCAACCAAAGCCGTTTCTACTCAAACCAAATCTGCATCATATTCCATCTGCATATATATGACAACAAATTCTACTTTTTACTCATAAAAAACTTCATTTAAGGAATTTAGCTGCATTAACATCAAAATCAAAACAAACTATAAACAAAATAAAATATTTTGAACAAAACGTTTTGAATAAACTATAAATTTATGAACAAGAATAAACAAAATTCTTCAGTCAGTTCTTTACTTTCTCCTTGTTTTTCTTTCAACACCATTAACGTTACCTGTGATTCTTCCTCACTTCTGTCTCGTCTCTCCTGATTCCTTCACTCAGTCTGGAAATGTAAAAAGCTTCCTCTTAAGAGTCTGACAGAGCATGAAGCAGAACTTTAACTTGTACGGTGTTAATTACAGTAATTGTGGACCAACGACACACAGTGTGAATACATCAGCAGTCAAGCTATCAAACTATCAGCTACATTAACATTACTGTAATGTAAAGCAGCAGCAGATAAACTGGACGCTTAAACAACACTAATGTCAATTTATAAAACTTCTGCTTCACTGAAGAGTTTTTCTAGCTACTTACTTTGTTGTCTTTTGTCTGACAGATTATTATTTGATGCTGCACATGTCAGTTAGTGTCATATATGATCCTCTGAACTCTGATTCATTCGTCTGTCTCATGAAAGCGGCTCCAGTCTGCCTGCTAGCTTCAGCACGGAGGGTTCGTTTGTTTTAACACCAGCGCAGCAGGAGTGGGTGGTGGTTTGTTGGTCCGTGTTAACAGTAACAGACGTCTCCGTGTCTCATAAAAGGACACAATGTTCCAACAGAAAACAAAACAAGCGCTCCTAGAAGCTCCAACAGAAACTGTGGTAGGAAGCCAGTCTGAGCTAACAGCTGTAAAGTGATGGAAAGTTTGCTTAAACACTGTTTCAGAATTTGAGAGGTGGGTAAACAGCGTTTACGTGCGTTTAGCCTCCACTACAGCCCTGCTTGTAAGAGAAAGAGCTCTCAGATTAAAAACTGCTTTTTGATCTATACACACTTTTTATTTTAGCCATTGTGAGCTTAAATAATGTTTGTATTTTAGATCAACACAAAAGGATGTTTGGTGTTAATTTATATTTGAGGAGAGAAGAAATACGTTGGTGCAACGGGGCCCTCTAGTGGTCACAGGGGTCGTTCACACATGAGTAGTCTGTGTGTAGCAAGAAAAGGCTTTAATTTGAACAAACTAATGAGGAGAAAATAACATTCAGCTTCTCACAGAGGAAGAAGGATTCATCATCTCTCTGTGTTTACAGACCTGCTGGTTCAGCCAATCATCTCTGTGTCTTCTACCATGGACGGGGTCTCCGAGGCCCAGCAGCAGGGGTTTCTGGTGCGCCGGGGCTCCAACTTCACCATCAGCTGCTCCGTCCAGCCTCAGTACCCAGGAGGCTCCTTCCAGCTCACCTTCACCTCCTCCAACACAACACACAACTACACCCAGCCAGCTGTCAGTCACTCTGCTGACTTCCTGTTTCCTGCTGCAGACCCCGCCCACCAAGGAAGCTACAGCTGTGTTTATGGCGTCTATGTTTTTGATCATAACTTCTTCTCTGAGAGCCGTCTGCTGTCTCTCACTGTCACAGGTAAGCTGAAGCAGAGTGTGAAGCTCAGTGGAACTGAGACGTCACACTGACTTTGTTTCCATGTTTGTAAAACATGATAAAAAGTCATCAGGCAGCAGGACCGACCCAGCGACCTACAGAGAGCTGAGGCAGAATCTGATGAAGGAACTGTAAACTGTTTCCTTCCCGGCTTCTTTAATGTTATTGAACCATAACAACTGTGTTGTAGTGAAAAGTAAAAGACAGCAAACGAGTCAGTGAAGCCAGATAAGCACTATAATGATAATAAACAGGACTTTACATGATGAGCTGAATGTCATCAGGAGAACTCAGAGCTTCACCAGGATCACATTTGATTTAACTGCATGTAAAGATGTTTATTGTTAACAATCAGTTGAATCATTTCAACCAGACAGGAGCTTTAAGGAGACAATCAGCAGACTTTCATTCATTCTTTCAAACCGGCTGTAAACACATGAGTTGTTTTTGTCCAACATCATCAGCATACAGAGGAGATCAGATGAACTTATAATCAACAAGCTGCTTCACACTTCAGTGATTTTAGGAGATTTAACGTCACTAAAGTTTCTGTTTGATGGGAACTGTTGTTCTCATGATGTCATGTGATCTAATGTGATGACTGAATGTGTCTCGTCAGATCCAATAGTTCTTATCATCAGACTGGTTGTCCTGCCGGTGACTCTGCTGTTGGTCGTCGCTGTCGTCGTTTTCATCCTGAAGGTACTGAACACATGTTTGTTGTTCAGAGGACTGGTTGAAATGAAGCACTCGGCCTGTTTATATTGAACTGAAGAGAGGATTGATGCAGTAACTTAGATCTGTGTTGTCATGTCTCTCCAGGCCAGCAGGGGGCAGAAGTCAGACCCACAGGAGAACATTGAGCTGGATTCTTATAACCTCGGTGTTTCCAGAGCTGAAGGAGAGCCGGCTGAAGAGGAAGGAGCCCAGGGAGCAGAGTAGGACCTCCAAGGAGCCACAAACCACCGAAGAAGAAAATCATCTTTGGGTTCATCTCTCCTCTCAGTCTCAGCCAGGTTTTTGCAGCCCAGTACGGCGAGGAATGACGTCCATACTGGTCGATTCCACAGCTTCTGATTTACATCCAGCACCAACGCTCAGTGCCACAACAGGAAGTAGCGAGACCTTTATTAAGACCAGTAGAAGAAGAGCAGAGAGGAGATCTGATTGGACCATTTGTAACATAATTATCTGTATATAGTTATATTTTATCATCATTAACTTCTCTCATGTGAACAGCTGTAACTGTTTTTACTTAAATATTTTGATGAATCCAGAGTTTTATGGTCTCATCTGGATAAATGTTGAGTCAACAAATCATTTAAAAATCCATCCAGTTGTTTGATGAGTTTATATCTTTTTTCTTCACTGTCTTTTATATACTATAAACTACTTATTCAGCTGAAATGTGTTATTGCTTCTTTTAAGAATATTTGCTTTTTGAGTTAAAGTAACTGAATAAAAGAAAAAGTTATCGAGTGAAATCAAATGTTTTATCTTTGTTTTACTGTTTTTATGAAAAAATCTGATGTTTGACAGAATTTAAAGCACATGTGTTTCTGCTGAATGTTCACTCATTTATTGTATGTGACAGTTTCATGCTAATAAATCAGTTTCTAGTGTATCAATAACACTTTTACACTTTGTTTTATTTTGAATGTCAGACCCCCAAATATAATTAGCATTTCCATGATATTCTGGTCAGTTTAGTGCACCTCTCCCTCTCTACACTGAAAATCAAATTATACAATTATTGTTTGATTTGTGAGAATAAAAGAAAAAGACAGAAACAAAGTGTTAAAACTGCACTTATCAGGACACAATCAGATGTGTTGATGTCTAACTGTTGGTGCTGCAGTTTGACTTCCAGCTCAGCTGATACAACACATGACACCTGTGTGATGTCACTGATGTCAGGTGAGTCCATCATGAGAGAATCCAGAGCGAAACACACAGGAGACAAAGTGAACACATCAGATCACATCAGCTTTCTGCTCGGCTTCTCATTTACTGTCAGCGTGCAGCAGATAATGATTCACATCAGGGTTTCAAACCTCCACCAAACGCTCTCTTGAAAGCAGTTAGTTTGACTTTAAAGTGTGTTTAGTTGCAGCAGCAGACTGAAGGAAACATCTTAACCAGCAGAGTGTGAAGAGAAAACCAACCAAAACCTTCTCACACAGTGACGTTCTCTCCTTCTGCAGCCAACAACATCCAAAGCAACTTGAGACAGTTTGACTTTCTGTGTCCTCTTTGTTCATTTGTATTATTTTGTTAGAAGTGTCGGCCAGGTCTCTCTCCTCACATTTAACATTTGTCACTCAGGTTTTGTTTGTTTTGTGGTTTTTTTAAATGTTTAAGTCAAACCTCAGAAAAATATGCACATAAAGCAGAATGTACAGTCTTTGTACCTTCATCTCAATGGATTTCCTGTTCTGAAGCACAGGGTTTATATAGAATACAGAATGTAGAAATAGAATTTATTTAAAAAAGGCTCGAAATTCTTTCATGTTTTTATTTGCAAGTTTCATTTTTCTTGGTGTCTCCTGTAGGGTTAATATAAACCCTAATCCTTCAACATTACTAACAACAGCTACAATATTAACAGTTCAGTTATACGTCGGCTGTGTCTATAAATAAGCACAGACACAGTGGTCTGCCTACAGTATACTTAGCAATCTCCCAACTATTTTATTAAACTTAACAGCCTCTCATGTAATTTGTCAAACTCTAAACTTTTCCAACTTCAACATGAATTGGCTGCAAAATGATCGCAAGTCCTCTGTTAATATATCAAATCCACTAATCTGTCAACAGCAGCCTCGTCCAAAAACTATAGACTTCAGATCATTTATCATCATTGATGAACCTGACAAAGAAGATTATGTCATTTTTAAACAGTACTTTGCCTTAAACATCATCACAATACCTGCTAGTTTTCCCTTTAGCGAGGTGCATGAAGTCCCGCTGCAGAGAATGACTGACATCCTCACTGACGACCTGCATGATGAGACGACAGATTACATTTTCATTTTTATTTTGACCCCATAACAGCGTGTTGACATGTAAATATAAATGCAACAGACGGGGGGCGCTGTTTCACTTACTGCATTTGAATACTGTCCACCGTACAGCAGGTTACGTCTTTAAAGATGAAAGTTCAAATGCTGTTTTCATTTTCAAATTGAAGAAAAATGCATTTTAATTTTAATTGTGAGGTAAATATTGATGTATAAATGGAAAATCAGGTTACATTGTTTATATTGCATTTTAATTTTCAAATTTGAATAACATTTGAATATTGTCCACAGTACAGCAAGTACGACTTTGAAAAATTAAATGTCAACTGTTAAATGTCAAATGTCAACGACTTTTCCATTTTCATTTTAGTAGTTTTATTTAATTTTAATATGTCCATCCAGTATGTCAACATAACAATGCAAATTGTATTATTGCATTTTCATTTTAATTTTTACTCAAATAACACATACATACAGTATTATAATGCTATTATGGAATTACATTTTCATTTTCAAGTTTACATGATCATGTCCCCCATAGGCTTCCATACAGCTCGCTCAGAAATATTAACATATAATCTCCAATATTATAGGAATGATGTTCCATCAATGGACCAATCACATCATGAGAGATAGAGATCATTATTCATTGATCCTTCATGTCCAAAGCTTCATACTGATTGTTTAAATTTAAACTGAGATTAAACATTATGTGTATTAAAGATTTGAGGTCAGCAGCTGCTCTAACAAACTGACAGAGTCTCAGAGTTATAACAGAAGGACATGAAGAGGTTTGATTCTGAGTTTACAATTACAATTTACAATTTCACTTAGCAGACGCTTTTATTCAAAGCAACATACATCTGAGACTGATTCAACACCAACAGGGATCCAGTCAGGAGACAACAACACAAGTAAGTGACGTAAAGCTTAAGTTTGAGTCTGATAGGACGTAGATGCCAACAGGCGGCACACAGAGGCAACACATAGAGTACATAGAAGCAGCTTTATTTATTTATTTATTTTTATTTTTGTCTTTTTGTTTTTTCTCTACCTTCAGTTCAACAGGTGCAGAGATGTTTTCTGGGTCTTTAGTCTTCTCTTAAAGACTGAGAGGGACTCTGCAGATCAAACAGAGTTTGGTAACTTGTTCCACCACCGGGGAACTACAGAGGAGAAGAGTCTAGCTGGTGACTTAGGGTCCTGTTGTGGTACCAGGCACCTTTCATTGGCAGAGCATAGTGAGCGGGAGGGAGTGTAGACCTGAATGAGGGAGTTCAGGTAGGCGGGAGCTGTTTTAGTTGCTGTTTTGTAAGCGAGTGTCAGGGTTTTGAATTTGATGCGGGCAGCAACTGGGAGCCAGTGGAGGGATATGAACAGCAGGGTGATGTGCTGTTTTGGGCTGGTTGAAGACCAGATGTGCCGCTGCGTTCTGGATCATCTGCAGAGGTTTGAACGTACATGCGGGGAGGCCAGTAAGGAGTTGCAGTAGTCAATGTGTGATATTACGAGAGTCTGTAGCAGGAGATGTGCTGCCTGCTCAGACGGGTAGAGTCTGATCTTCCTGATGTTGTACAGGACAAACCAACATGACTGAGCAACTGAGGCCACGTGAACCTTAAAGGTTAGTTGGTCATCGATCATGACACCCAAGTTACAGGCAGACTTTGTGGGCATGAGTTGGGTTGATTCCAGCTGGATGCTGATGTTTTGTTGTATGGAGGGACTGGCTGGGATGGTAAGGCTCAAGGTCTTAGAGAAGTTGAGTTGAAGGTGACGTGTTATCTTATCGTATCCTATTGTATAGTGTCGTATATTATTGTTTCGTATTGTATTGTATCGTATCGTACGTTATTGTATCGTATCACGTATCACTGTTGCTCATCACCAGTGTTTTCTCTGTAAAACTGAAACTCTTTATGTGACTTAACCAGAATGCAGCAGAGATATATATATAATGTGTTGTGGGTAGTTCGCTTGTTGAAGTTACAGTGAGCTGTCTGGACTCACTCATTCATGTGGAATTGATCCCGTTTTTAATTGAGTGGTTGTTCAGTCACCTGTTGATGTTGTGTGATTAGTGAATGAGTGCAGGAGGTCTGGCTGCTTGTTGTGACAGTTTCTTTAGTTTGTTTTTAAGCTGAGCCATATATTGAGTAATAAGCTTAAAGTAACTAGAATAACAAGTGTTAAGTAGTGGTGTAACTGATCGTAGTTGATGCCTGCCCACGGTTTGGCAGGCATATGAACTGTGGATTAATTGCAAAATTTAATGTCTCATTTAAGACAAAGTAAACAAACTGCTGTAAGTATAAGTCATGGGCAGACAGCATGTCGCTAACAGGAATTTTGAAGAGCAACGATCAAACCAGCATCTAATGAGTCCGAAGTGACGTCTGTAGGTGTGTTTACACGCTGTTTGATGTGCTGCAGCTGAGCAGCTAATTAGCATCTAGCTACTAACAAGCTGCAGGACAAGACGTGTGTTCATGTTTCTAAGTTATCAAGTTTTGATGATGTGGACGGAGGCTGTTTGATTCACTACCGTGTTTAAAAGAGGAAGGTATCATGCCTCATATTGCAATAACTGAGCATTGACTATTTCATATATTTTATTTTATTTTATTTAAGCATTGGACATCTTAAATGTTGTTTGTCTTGAATGTTTTCATTTAAGACCATGGGCAAAAGTTCATTGCTGTTTCGTGCTGTAAGAGTGTTACAGAATAAATAGAAAACAAAGCTTTATTGTCTCCCCCTTTTTTTTTTGCTGATCCAAAAAATGATCCGATCCGTGACTCAAATCCGATACGATGCAAACTGTTTTGTGATCCGTTGCACCCCTAGTGTTAACATGTCAGCTTTGTAGACTATATTTTGTATGTCGTACATATAGATCAGAGTGTGTAAGTCATGTATTTGATACATGCATTAATACTTTCTGATGTGAACCTACACTTTTAGATCTGTGAATGTTTTTAGTGTTCAGTCATTCTAGTGTTCAGCACTGATCTGTTCCTGTATCACATTATAAGCTCTGTGGTAGTTTATATATTTCTGTATACTAAGAAAATACACAGGAAACACATGTAAATCATGTGATATCTTGTCTGTTTTTGATGAGAACATAAATCTGTTGTCACAATAGAACAATACTATAAATTTGAATTTCACTTTGTTGGTAAAATCACACATCTGAACCAGTTCATGGCTAAAATGAACTCTTCTTTGTTTAGAAACAATATGTATATGCTAAATGTCTTTAAAGAAGCAGCCTTTACACCACTCAAGGGTTTTTGTTTTTAAAAGCAAATTGTTTTATTGGCATATAAAATGGACTTAGACTTAGACATAGACTTGATGAAAATTAGGAAATGAATTTGTTTTACACACAAACTCATCAAGAGTTTTCAGTTTACTAATTGAAATTCAAGTGAATGGGCCCAAAACTTGCATCATTTTGATGACACAGGTGTGAGCGAGACAGACATGTCTCACCTTGCAGAAAACTCTCATCCTCACACCGTTGAGATTTGATGCTTCGCCATGACAGAGGAAGTTGCTATAACTTCATCGTAAATGCTCCAGTCTGCACCAAACCATCAGTGATGCACGCTGGCTGAATAGCGCCCCCTACGAAATCTCAGCGAAGCAGCCCCAACAGCAGGTAAAATAGTGGACAAAGGAAGTGATGTTTATCTCCTTCTTGCACTGTCTGAAAACTTTACTACAGTAAAGGATCTGGGTTCTTCTTCCACCTCTGATATAAACACATACATTACATTTGCATACTGGTCTAACGTAGTATACTGAGTTAAGCATTCATGTGTCTTCTGTTCCAAGCTGATCTGTTTAAAAACAGAACACTACAGTGTTCCTTCCTGCTATTAATGAGGTGTAGCATCTTTCTCATGCTACATTGTTCTATTTGTGTTTTATTGGACTTATTTCTATTTCATGCTAATTTATTACTTGTGTTTGATGTGCACATTTCTCTGTGTGGGAGAGTCTCAGCTACATTTGGTTTGGTTTAATGGAAATAAAGCCGAACCTTCAACAATTCAACATCTTCATCAGATCATTTGTAGCTGCATGTCAGAAAGCTGTTAAAATCTGTGACATTTGTGAACTTTACATGGTTTTCACACTGTTTTATAATTTAATTAATGCCATCTAATTTGTATTTGTGCTTGTTACAAATGTCCTGTACTTAATCATTATTCATTTGTATAAAAGAATTTAACAGCTCAGGGTTCATTATAAAAACACAGATTATAGTTTCTGTCCTCTGCTACAAACAAACTCAGTATTTTATATTCTGACAAATGTTCTCATAATAACAAGATGCTGCGTTATAAATATGACCTGGTGTTAGTTTGCACATGTGGTTAAATTACATCATGTAGACAGATAAATAGCTGCTAACTGATTGACATGTGCACCTTCATTTACTCTTTATTCCACAATCAGAGAAAAGCCTTTTTTATTGTGATGCTCCACTCACTGGACAGGAAGTCGTATTCCTGTCAGCTTGATGAGACTTCTCTTCTCTTATCGCTCGCACCTCCCTCCATTTCAAATGATGTGATGTCACAGCAGAGCAAGCCAATCACAGGTGACCAACGAGTATAGAGTACAGAACATTTCTGTGAAAATGAATGTCTGAACCACAGAGAAACATTCACACATATAACAGGTTTTTATCACAGTTAAAGTGAATTTAAATAAACAGAAACTGAACAAAGCTCAGAACTCGAAGCTGACATGTTGGACTGAAACCTTTCAGTGTTTGAGTCCATAAAATCAAACCTGAAACAAACTGAAAGTCCAAACAGCAGCGAGATGAAGAACAGACAGAAGACGTGTTACAGTTTCCTTCTGCTTAATTATTATTTATGTGTTCTGATATTTATGTATCTGTCTCATAAAGACATGAAATAATTCAAACGATGAGACTCGAGTCCTGACGTCGTTCTCACTTCAGGCTCAATCTGACATTTTTTATTTTAGGTCTGACATTTAGTTTCAGTGTTTACAGTCTGTGACCTTTGACCTCTGACTAACATCCACAAAAAACTGTTTTGTAACCAAAACTGAGAAAATATTTTCTGTAGAAACTGAAAAAACTGTCAGAGGTTTTACTAGAACTGTACCTCTATAGTAGTATTTCCATGTGATGCTACTTTCTACATGTCAGAGGGAAATATTGTACTTTCTACTCCACTACATTTATTTGACAGCTTTAGTTACTTTTCAGATGAAGATTTGACACAATGGATAATATAACAAGCTTTTAAAATACAACACATTGTTAAAGATGAAACCAGTGGTTTCCAACCTTTTTGGCTTTTGACGTCTTACAAAAAGCAGTGTGTAGTCGGGGTCACATTTCACATGTCTATGAGTTGTTAACAGCTCCACCAAATAGTGATTTTTCCCTCTAAACTTCTCACATGCTTTCATTTCAATAAATGTTCAAATGATCCAATATTTCAGCAAAAATCAAAGATTAGAGAAAAAGTCCAAAAACTGAAAACAGATTTGTGTATCAGAACTTTGTTTTTTCTTCTTTCCTCTCCCATTAATCATCTCACCACCCCTCAGATTTATCTGCTGACCCTTTGGAGGGGCCCGACCCCTAGGTTGGGAACCACTGGACAGATTTACACGTGTTTGTGTGTATCTGTGTGTGTGTGTGTGTGTGTGTGTGTGTGTGCGCCTGTGTGTGTCTGTGTGTAGGAGTGTGTGTGTGTGGGAGTGTGTGTGTATAGGAGTGTGTGTGTGTGTGCATGTGCCTGTGTGTGTGTGTGTGTGCGCGCCTGTGTGTGTGTGTGTGTAGGAGTGTGTGTGTGTGTGTGTGTGTGTGTGTGCGCGCCTGTGTGTGTGTAGGAGTGTGTGTGTGTGTGTGTGAGTGTGTGTGTGTGTGTGTGCGCGCCTGTGTGTGTGTGTGTGTGTATGTGTGTGTGTGTGTAGGAGTGTGAGTGTGTGTGTGTGGGGGAGTGTGTGTGTGGGAGTGTGTGTGTGTAGGAGTGTGTGTGTGTGTGTGTGTGTGTGTGTGTGTGTGTGTGTGTGTGTGTTTAGGAGTGTGTGTGTGGATGGAAACAGATCTCAGCTATCGTGAGGAAAAGTGCTGCTTGCTTTTATTTCCAGAGAGACGTGGGGTGCATCTTTATTCGCCGGCCGCCGTCTGACTTCAACAAATAAAATACAACCCACTGTCTCACACGTGATGTTGAGCGAACACAAAGTGCTCCAAGCAGCTGGATGAACACTGATGAGTTTAGTGTGGTAAACACAACCAAACAAGCAGTAAACAACAGTAACTACAACAACAACAACTCATCTCTGCGCAGCCTCTCGTGTGGCTTTAGGAAGCCAGCAGGGTGTGTTTCAGTCTGTCTTTCGGGTCCGGCTCGGTCCCTCTGGTCCCTCTGGTCCCTCTGGTTCCTCTCACTCTGTCAGCGGGTTCATGGCAGCTGATCCTCGGTGGAGTTGCAGGAAAACAGTGGAGTCGATTCACTTAAAGGCAAGTGAGGCATATAGGTTATCCTTCATCCTTCTTCTGCGTTGGGTTGCACAGCGGTTTTCTTCAGATCTGCTAATGTGCTCTACTCGTCCAGCAAGGTTGAGATTGTGCTGCCTGGTTGCAGTTAAGTACGTACGGGAGTTACTTCCTTTCATTAGCTGTGCGAACAACTGGAAGCACAGTTTGGGAGCGTCGCCAGTGTTTATACTCTCTGTGACATCACGGCTGGGAGGGAAATCCCCATGTGTTTCCTGCTGGTCTCGTCCAACTGGAGCCGAGAATTTGACTCTGCCTGGTTTCACACTTATGTGTGAGTTTAGCAAAGAATGATGGGAGTTGAAGTCCATTTAGACTCCTTTTATTTGACTGTGTGCAGGCCTGCTTTGTCTCATGCACATGAAGTATGAGGCCCAACGTTTACCTTCACTTCCTGGAGAATTAACTTAACCCCCTAACCCCCTAACCCTAATCCCCTAACCCCAACCCGCTAACTAACCCCTAACCCCCTAACCCTAACCCCCTAACCCTAATCCCCTAACCCCAACCCGATAACTCTAACCCCTAACCCCAACCCCCTAACCCCCTAACTTTAATCCCCTAACCCTAACCCCTTAACTCTAACCCCCTAACCCTAACCCCCTAAACCTAATCCCCTAACCCTAACCCCAACTCCCTAACTCTAACCCCCTAACTCTAACCCCCTAACCCTAACCCCCTAACTCTAATCCCCTAATTTTTATCCCCTAACCCTAATCCCCTAACTCTAACCCCCTAACCTTAACCCCTTAACTTTAATCCCAACCCTAACCCCCTAACTTTAATCCCCTAACCTTAAATCCCTAACTCTAACCCCCAACCCTAATCCCCTAACCTTAACCCCCTAACTCTAACTCCCTAACCCTAATCCCCTAACTTTAACCCCCTAACTCTAACCCCCAACCCTAATCCCCTAACCCTAACCCCCAACCCTAATCCCCTAACTCTAACCCCCTAACCTTAACCCCTTAACTTTAATCCCAACCCTAACCCCCTAACTTTAATCCCCTAACCTTAAATCCCTAACTCTAACCCCCAACCCTAATCCCCTAACCTTAACCCCCTAACTCTAACTCCCTAACCCTAATCCCCTAACTTTAACCCCCTAACTCTAACCCCCAACCCTAATCCCCTAACCCTAACCCCCAACCCTAATCCCCTAACTCTAACCCCCAACCCTAATCCCCTAACCTTAACCCCCTAACTCTAACCTCCTAACTCTAATCCCCTAACCCTAACCCCCTAACCCTAACCCCCTAACCCTAACCCCTTAACTTTAATCCCTTAGCCCTAACCCCCTAACTCTAACCCCTTAACTTTAATCCCTTAACCCTAACCCCCTAACCCCCTAACTTTAATCCCCTAACTTTAACCCCCTAACCCCCTAACTTTAATCCCTTAACCCTAACCCCCTAACCCCCTAACTTTAATCCCTTAACCCTAACCCCCTAACTCTAACCCCCTAACCTTAACCCCCTAACTCTAATCCCTTAACCCTAACCCCCTAACCCCCAAACTCTAACCCCATAACCCCCTAACCCTAACCCCTTACTCTAACCCCCTAACCCTAATCCCTTAACTTTAATACCCTAACCCTAATCCCCTAACCTTAACCCCCTAACTCTAATCCCTTAACCCTAACCCCCAAACTCTAACCCCATAATCCCCTAACTCTAATCCCCTAACTCTAATCCCCTAACTTTAATCCCCCAACCCTAACCCCCTAACTCTAATCCCCTAACTTTAATCCCCCAACCCTAACCCCCTAACTTTAATCCCCTAACCCTAACCCTAACTAACCCTAACCCCTAACCCTAACCTACCAGACATCTCAACACACGCAACAAATTGCAGGACTGGGGTCTTAGTGTTGGTAAGAAATGGCTCATCATGGGGGACTCCAATGTCGCCAGAGTGCCACCGTTTACAGCTGCAGACTTACAGATAGATAGTTATCCAGGTTCCACCTTCAGACACGCTGAAGCCATCCTCACTAGAGCCACTTCGTCGGTCACGGTGGAAACAGTGATCGTGTCCTTTGGTCTGAACAACAGGTCACAAAATGTCAAACAGACAACAATCAAACAACTACAAGCAGCTGTCAAGACAGCAAAACTCAGATTTCC
Organism: Thunnus albacares; assembly: GCF_914725855.1. Classification (NCBI taxonomy): domain Eukaryota; kingdom Metazoa; phylum Chordata; class Actinopteri; order Scombriformes; family Scombridae; genus Thunnus; species Thunnus albacares. The sequence goes on along the minus strand of NC_058120.1, from coordinate 30,762,118 downwards.
ACAAGCGGAGGTCTGGGTGCCACAAATTAACTACTCCAGGGCTTTACCACTGAAAGACCAAAGTAATTTACTGCATCTCAATGCTTACATCACCAAAAACTGCAGATACATACCTGAACTGCCCATGAGAATTTTCAAAACAGAGACAGACAAAATACACTGGACCAAACCCACAGCCAGACACATGCTTCAACACTGGTTCGATTATGTAAAATAATTATCCCCACAAGCCTGCCTATACAGGAGGGGAGCAAAAATGTGATGAATTTGGCAAAAAAACTTTAATTTGACACCCCCACAACTCACCCTGTTGAATAGGGGACTAACTTTTATTCCCACTAAGGGCAGTAATAAAAACATAATTGAACAGACCAGATGGGACCTACAATTATATCACAGAAAAATTAAATTGGCGACATATTTCCAAAACACAAAAGATACAATACCTCCTCCATTCACCCCCAAATCAGATTGGACTCCTCCTGATGGCAAACTGCCGCCTGAAATCACTGCTCTGATCAGAACTGATATCCAACATGTTGATACAAAATTCCAGGTCTCTTATACACGGCCGAACCTGAGCAGGGAGGAGACTGAGGCCTTAAAAGAACTCAAAAACAACAGAAAAATAATCATTAAACCAGCCGATAAGGGCAGTGCAGTTGTCATATTGGATAGAGAACAATATCTATGGGAGGGATACAGACAATTGAATGATAAACATTATTATTTAAAATTGATAAAACCTATATACACAGATACAAAGCCCATGACTGAGAAAATTGTACAAACATTACAGGATAAAAAATTCATAAATGCTGAACAAAAGCAATATTTACTGGGCGACCCGGAACCCAGGGCCCGTTTGTTTTACATGTTGCCAAAAATACATAAAGACCCGTCTAAATGGAGCAAACCACATGAAATTCCCCCGGGAAGACCAATTGTTTCAGACTGCAGCAGTGAGACCTACCATACGGCCGAGTTCCTAGACTTTTATTTAAATCCTCTCTCTACCTTACACCCCAGTTACATCAAAGACACATATGATTTTGTAGAAAAAATTAAAAAACTCCACATCCCAAAAAATGCCACCTTATTCACAATGGATATTGATAGTTTATACACAAATATTGACATCCCACAAGGCATACAAGCCATAAAAAACATATTTCATAAATATCCTAACAAAAACAGACCAGACAAGGAATTGATACAACTATTAGAAATTAATTTGATCAGAAATGACTTTGAATTTAATGGAGAATTTTTTCTACAAATCAAAGGTACAGCTATGGGCAAAAAATTTGCACCAGCATATGCTAATATTTTTATGGCAGAGTGGGAAACATCAGCCTTAGCCTCTTGTATTAAAAAACCTTTATATTATTATAGATACCTGGATGACATCTGGGGTGTATGGCAACACTCAGGAGGATTTTGATCACTTCCTAATCACTCTAAACAATCACAATGAATCTATAAAATTAAAATCTACTACCAGCAGGACCTCAGTGGACTTTCTGGACACCACCACATACAAGGGCCAGAACTTCCAAAGCACCAATAACCTGGATATTAAAGTGTTTAAGGAGACAGACACTCACGCTCTGCTCCACAAATCCAGTCACCATCCCAAACATATGCAGGCCTGGTAAAGTCACAACTGCTGAGGTTTCACAGAATATGCACTCAAAGGGAGGATTTTAGAGAAGCCACTACAACGTTGTTTTCAGCGCTTTGCACAGAGGGTATTCTAGATCTTTCCTCAGGAAATCCTTAAAAACATTCCTGGAAACTAAACCTCAGGTGGTGTCTACAATACTTCCTTTTATCATAACATATTCTGCATCTGCAGTGAGATTGGTCAGAGTGATTAAAACAAACTGTCAAAAAGCACTAAGTGGAACTCAAATTCTACAGGAACACAGAATGGGGAATGGGTGGATTTAGACCTGACCCTGACCCAAACCTAATGCCTAAACCTAACCTTTGACCTTTTGCTAACTGTATAGAGTTTTCAAAAATTCACTCTATAAATGGTACCAATATAGTCAAAATGGTCTGAAACGTGCTCCTAAATACTTTCTACATGGTCGATTTTGGCCTCCACACTCCCACTATGAACCGAAGGTCGTAGATACTCGGTAGTGGGTGGTCACACCTAATTTGGGGGCGCTGAACGCACCAGTCTTGGTCCCATGTCTCTACAACCTTCCGTTCCCGAGATGCAGCCATTTCAAAAACTGGAAGTGACGTATCTCCGGACTGGAAGCTTGCACAGACTAATGGGTGGTACTGTTGGAAAGGATGTACACAAATTAGTGGGGGTAGACCTTTGTTCCAGGTCTCCATGACCTTCCTATCAAAAGTTATTAACAAATATGTAATCCTCAAATATATAATCGTGGTTATCATCCCTATTCCTAACCCTAACCCCCCCCCCCCCGCCCTAACCCTAACCCCCCCCCCCCCCGCCCTAACCCCAACCCCTCCCCTGCTATAATAAATAAAGTTCAATTCATCATGTACAAATCAAATTACATTTAATTCATTGATTTAATAAATACCATATTAAAAACAGGATTCAACTAGTTCATAAATAAATATATAAATAAATAAATACAATAGATTGTTTTTAACCCTGTATATGCCAGACACAATTAAAAATACTATTCTAAACACTAAAAATTAAATTTCACAAAGAAGCAAAAAATTCAGTTAGGAGGGCAAGTTATAAATAGGAGGGAAGGCAGCGCTCCATCATTTCTGCTCTAACCACCAAACTGACAGCATCTTTCTGCCAACCAGCTCAGATTTAGTGCATTTTCCTTTTTCTTCTTGTTGTGCCTCTGCCTGAGGAAGACCCAGAGGGGTCGAAACGTTGCAGCGTACAGGCACACACAAATCAATAGCAAATAATTTTAGTTGACTTTTAATTTTTCAAAAAGGTTTTTTATTTTTTATATTTTTTGTCCTTGTTTCATTTGCTTTTATATTTTAAGCTAATTTAGAGCAAAACAAAAAAACCCAAAAAGCCTTAACTCATGGCCATGGGGTTCAGTTCCCCCACCCTAACCCCTAACCAAACCTATATATACAGATATAAAGCCATTATTTGAGAAAATTGTACAAACATTACAGGACAAAAAATTCATAAACGCTAAACAAAAGCAATATTTACTGGGCGACCCGGAACCCAGGGCCCGTTTGTTTTACATGTTGCCAAAAATACATAAAGACCCGTCTAAGTGGAGCAAACCACATGAAATTCCCCCGGGAAGACCAATCGTTTCAGACTGCAGCAGTGAGACCTACCATACGGCCGAGTTCCTAGACTTTTATTTAAATCCTCTCTCTACTTTACACCCCAGCTACATCAAAGACACATATGATTTTGTAGAACAAATTAAAAAACGCCATATTCCTAAGAATGCCATTTTATTCTCGATGGATACTGATATCCTATATATGAACATTGACACTACACAAGGCTTACAGGCCATAAAAAACATATTTCAGAAATATCCCAATAAGAAGAGACCAGACAAAGAATTGATACAATTATTGAAGATCAGTCTCACCAGAAATGACTTTGAACTTAATGGAGATTTTTTTCTACAAATCAAAGTCACAGCGATGAGCAAGAAATTTGCACCAGCATATGCTAATATTTTTATGACTGAGTGGGAAGCATCAGCGCTAGCTTCCTGTACAAAAAACCCTTATATTATTACAGGTATCTGGATGATATCTGGGGTGTGTGACATCACTTAGAAGAGGAATTTGAACAATTTTTATTCACTCTGAACAACCACAACATATCCATAAAACGAAAATCCACTACCAGCAGGACCTCAGTGGATTTTCTGGACACCACCACATACAAGGGCCAGAACTTCCAGAACACCAACAAACTGGATATTAAAGTGTTTAAGGAGACAGATACTCACGCTCTGCTCCACAAATCCAGTCACCATCCCAAACATATGCAGGCCTGGTAAAGTCACAACTGCTGAGGTTTCACAGAATATGCACTCAAAAGGAAGATTTTAGAGAAGCCACTACAACGTTGTTTTCAGCGCTTTGCACAGAGGGTTTTCTAGATCTTTCCTCAGGAAATCCTTAAAAACATTCCTGGAAACTAAACCTCAGGTGGTGTCTACAATACTTCCTTTTATCATAACATATTCTGCATCTGCAGCTAGATTGGTCAGAGTGATTAAAATTAATTTTCAAAAAACCATAACAGTGTAGCGTAGGATACTGCGCCAGACAGGAGAATAACAAACCCTGTCATTTGTTAAGGAACAAAAAAGTATATAAGTATACACAAGTAACTTGGCAAGATAATCCCAGTTAGCCTACAACCTTTGCTACTAAGAATTTACCAAATGAGGAAAAACCACCATTGACCCAAAGAATCTTCATTAACAAATGTTATTGAAACCAACTCATAAGCAACACAAACCAAGCATTCAAATACAAGAAGTAACTCAAAATCTGTCACACAACTACACACATGGTCATATATTAAACCAAACTATAAACTATATATAAGAAACAGAAATCAAGGAGCTAAGTGGCAGGGAGCAGGTCGAAGGCAGTTCAGTATGTTCAGTTTGGTTGCGGGGGGGTTTGAGGGTTAAAGAGGAGAGAGTAGGAGAAGCCTGGAGAGTTACAGGCAGGAAGACTTAGCTCTTAGCTTCTGTCTCAGCAGATCCATCTCAGTCAGAGAGCTTCCAAGCACATCCCAGAGATGCTCCAGTCCTCCAGACACACTCCGGGGATCAGCACTCCTCCTTCAGACCAGGATTGTTCACCATGGTCCCGGCTGGTTTTCTTTTACTATTTCCACTGTCTGTTTATAAAGCTCACTATTTTTGTTTTTAGAGGTTCGGTGGATGTCCAGAAACTAGCTTCAGTTTACTGATTTCCGTCTTCCGTCTCACTCTCCTCCAGGCTGCATTGTCAGTTGTTCCCCCCTTCCCCCGGCTCACAGGTGTGTCTCATTTATCTCCTCTCCCTCTCCTGAACCACTCCCCTTCCCTGTACTTCCAGGATATAAAGGGCTCATCCCCTTTCTGCCACAAGAGGAACTCAAATTTTACAAGACCACGTAGTCTAAAAACTGTGTACACTTAATCACATGTGTACAATACAATATGTACTACAACATGTAGGTGAAACCAAAAACTCCATCGCTTTGAGGTTCACTCAACACAGATATAATATTTTAAGACAGAAGGAGGCACACACTCTTCTGGTGAATCATTTTTTACAATATGGATGGCAATCAGCCCAGACCACGGTCTTGCTGGACCGCAGCCCAAAGAAAAGGGGCTGAAAGGATCTGGATCTCTAAAATGGACACCATATATCCTAAGGGTCTGAATGAGAAGTAAACTGGTCTCAGCAGGGTACAATGATGGACTGTGCATGAGGGTGTTCAAACATTGTGGGCCGTGTGGGGTGACAGTGGCGAAGGAGACGGCGCTGAAGGAGACGGCGCTGAAGGAGACGGCGCTGAAGGAGACGGCGCTGAAGGAGACGGCGCTGAAGGAGACAGCGAGTGGACAGCTGACAAGCTTCTGTGATGAGGAAAGAACCAACTTCTCCTCCCACAGAGCAACTGGGTTGGCCACCGATCCAGGTTCACCAGAAACAGTCTTCCTCCTCTCAAATTAGACTGTATGCTGCGGCATTAAAGACATTAACAGGGTTGTTTCTTTGTTGAGTTTTGACACTTTGTAGTTTTTGTGTTTTTTTAGTTTCAACATTTTATAGTTTACTAAAACTATGAATTACTAAAATGTAGGATAGTAGTGTATTTTATTTAAATTTTTATTAGTTTTAGTATATTTATAATTTTATTGTTTGTAGTTCAGTTTTTAATTCATCGTATTAATTGAACTAGTATTAAATTAATTCTGAACCTATAAAGTTCTGTCGTGTTCTTTGGTTGCAGCTGTTGCTCTCCACCAGATTTATCCTCCTTCCCTCCGTTTTTACAGTTGCCATCTGCTTTGCCCCATCTAGTCCAGCATTGCCATAGCATGCATGAAAAGGCATAAGATGGAAATGTTCCTGATTGTAGCTGCATGTATGAATACTGAAAATCACTGGCAGTGCCTGAAAGGTTATCCCAGTAATTTACTGGGAACTATGTGCAAAAGACGCTTAAGAGAGAACATCTGGACCAGCAACCTTTAGGATTTATCTGATAAAACATATAAATAAAACTTACAACAGGTCAAACATGAGAAAAAAGTACAATGCATTATATTCATAGAAGGACACAAAAAGAACATGAAAGCAAACACATGTTCATATCGTACCTTCGCTCAGACGCCGTCATAATTACTTCAGATGTGTCAAAGTTCAGACTGGTTTGACCAACGTTCCTCACTCGGCAGCTCACATCAGCACAGTCAGAGATAATTATCTTGTTAATTCAGGAAAACAGTGAAAACTTGTTTTTTTTCTGAAGTGAATGTATTATGCTTCCAGACACACTAAACAAAAATGATGATAATATTTTATTTAGAAATTTATTTTTAAAATCACTACTTAATCAGGGAATAATAATCTGCAATAACGACACTAAAGGTAGAGATTATTATTATTATTACAAAATTCAAAAGTCTGTCAGAATGACAAGTCATTGAGGTAAATGTAGGAAAGATGTTAATTTTTCTATGTTAAGATCAGGACTGACAGGTGTCAGTGCTGCTGTATACATCATGGAGAAGACAGAGTCAGATAAACGTGAGAGAACGGCGGGAAACTGTTGAGTATGTCTGTTAGAGACGCGACACGTTTACAGGCTTAGAGTCAATATTTAAAGGAAAAAAGTTTAATATCATGAATATAACTTCTGTGTAGTCATGATGTTAAATAAGACACTATTTCTAGTGGGAAAAGTAAATTCACAAGCATGTGGACACTGTAATATAACTGAAATATAGTATATATATCTTTCTATATCAAATATAGAAATAAAGGGTGAGGATTTGATTTGGATGGGATTTGGAAGCAATAAAAGGAACTAGTGGTGATAAAGTGAAAGGTGGTAGAATCCTGGAATATACGATCGTTTTATCGTTTTGTTTTGTTTTTTGAGTAAACTACTGTAAACTGGATCTTGTTCTACATAATCCGGTCCGGTAGGAGGCGTCGGTGAGTGTTACAATCTGCCAATAAACACAAGGAAGAAGAAGAAGAAGAAAAAGGGAAAAGGTCGCGTGTTCTCAGGATTACCCTCATTTCAAGATGGCGGACGCAGAGGGTGAGTGTGCTGCACGTTTCTCTGCAAACATGTTGAACAACTTTATTCAAAACTGTTTGTAAAGAAAATCAGTGAAACTGCTGGAAGAGAAACAGCTGCAGGACGAAACTGTCTGAGACGCCAAACCGCGTCACTTCAGCCTGAAACTCAATTTACTCTTTAATGTTCACGCTCCGTTACCGGCGGAGGGCCCGGTACCCGCCGCCGCGGGACGCACCGCGCTCTGTTACCGGCGGAGGGCCCGGTACCCGCCGCCGCGGGACGCACCGCGCGTGCTACCGGCGGAGGGCCCGGTACCCGCCGCCGCGGGACGCACCGCGCGTGCTACAGGCGGAGGGCCCGGTACCCGCCGCCGCGGGACGCACCGCGCTCTGTTACCGGCGGAGGGCCCGGTACCCGCCGCCGCGGGACGCACCGCGCGTGCTACCGGCGGAGGGCCCGGTACCCGCCGCCGCGGGACGCACCGCGCGTGCTACCGGCGGAGGGCCCGGTACCCGCCGCCGCGCCGTATTTTAGGGTCACACTTTAAGTTTCAGGCAGTTTTTGGAAATAAAGGTTCACGTGTCTGTTTGGATGCGAAACACTTTTCAGGAATTTGACTTGATGTTTAAAATCAGACTCCAGAGGAATCGATCACAGGACAGTCGCGCTCTTATTGATGATTAAAATCCGATCGGTTTGCTGTATCGATCTCAGCGGATAAGCTGTTTGATTAGAATGTATCAGTTCAGACGGCCTGTTAGCTCTGCGTTAGCCTCATGATGCTAACGTCCACGTGTTGTGGGAGAGGCCACGTGGGCTGCTTCTGAAAACCTCACTGATCACCTGAAACTGAAATAAAGTATTTAAAGTTTATGATTCAGTTTCTGTTGAATTATTTCTGTTTTTATCTGAAGCTTGTTGGAAGTAAAACAGATTTTAAAGTGAACAGACGGGTTAGAGTTCGCTGACAGATCATTACATCGTTCACCACACTTTATGGTTACAGTTTAACTGGTTTATACTGGTTTATACTCTGCACGCTGCTTTCTGCTGATTAAAGAATCTTTCCATGTTGCAGCAGCGTCAGTGAAGAAGAAGAAGATGAAGAAAGTCAGTGAAGAAGAAGTCGGGGTGAGTGTGACGTTCAGGAGTTTTAGGTTCAGTTTGTTTCTTGTGAATCAGCGTCAACAGTTTGTTTGTTAACAGGAGATTCAGCAGAGCGGAGAATTCTTCATCCAACCAGAGTCCAAGGTGGCCGCTCTGGACACGTCTCAGTGGCCGCTGTTGTTGAAGGTGAGTTCACCTGGTTCACCGGGTCAGTCTGGTTCACCTGGTTCACCTGGTCAGTCTGGTGACAAACCTGTGAACACTTTTACGTTTGTTTGTGTGAAGTGATGAATCAGTTTATCCATTCGCTGAGCAGCGGCGTCATGTCAAAGTCTGCGCCTCTGCTCCCGTTCTGGGGGCGGGGCTTCTCCGCTGCGGTGATGGCGGCGTCCTGGCGTTCTGCCGGACGACGACCCGAACCGCACGGAGAGAAGGACTCGACTCGACCGCCGCCGAGACGACTTCCTGTTCTGATCACACGCTTGATGTTTGTCACATTACAACTTCCTGTTAAAGTCACTTGAAACCACTGAAGAAGAAATCTGAATGTTTTGTTTCCTGCAGAATTTTGACAAACTGAACATCCGGACGGCTCATTACACGCCGCTGCCCAACGGCAGCAACCCTCTGAAGAGAAACATCCAGGATTACGTCAGGTAACATTCACACAACGTTACTCTAACATCCCCCCCCCCCCCCCCCCCCCCAGAAAACATGCTGACGTTCCCTCCTCCATGTGCAGGTCGGGTTTCATCAATCTGGACAAACCAGCCAACCCTTCGTCTCATGAGGTGGTGGCGTGGATCCGGAGGATTCTGCGTGTGGAGAAAACGGGTCACAGTGGGACGCTCGACCCGAAGGTCACCGGCTGCCTGATCGTCTGCGTGGACCGAGCCACGCGATTGGTCAAGTCCCAGCAGAGTGCCGGTACGCGCGGTTCACTTCCTGTCTGATAGATTGAAGTGTAATGTCTCCGCCCGGCTGACGGGTGTGTAAGCGCAGTAAAACCCAGCAGCCCCTCCCTGCTCTCTGCTGTGTGTTGCAGGTAAAGAGTATGTGGGAATCGTTCGGCTGCACAATGCGATAGACAGCGAGCACACGCTGGCCAGGGTAAGTCGCCCGGCTGATCGATCAATACTTCATATTGATCAGAAAATGCTGACCTGAGTTGATCACTTGATTGATTGTTGATACGAGCTGAAGGAGGGAAGTTAGTCTGATTATGGATGGTGCTCCTCAGGGTCCTAGAGCCCCGGTTTAATCCTTTAAACTTGTCTTTGTGCAGAAACGCTCTTCATCACAGACGCATCCCGTCATCGTTCAGCAGCTGCACTTTCTCTGATTGGTCAGCTGTGTTTCTGTCAGTCATGTGACCCTCACTGTTTCTATCTGCAGGCGTTGGAGACGCTGACCGGCGCTCTGTTCCAGCGACCGCCGCTGATCGCCGCCGTGAAACGTCAGCTGAGAGTTCGAACGATCTACGAGAGCAAACTCATCGAATACGACCCCGAGAGGAGGCTGGGTAAGATCACCTGTCAATCAATAATCAATACGTGTCAGCAGTTCAGAAATACTGTGGCGAAACAGCTCAACATCCAGTAAGCGTCACATGACGCCTGTGTGAGCGTCGCTACGCCGGTTACCTGAACACGTCGCACTAACAGGAAGTCAGTTAGTGATTCTGCTGTTTCCTGTTTTAAATATTAAACATTGTTTCTTAGAACAGTTTAATAGTTAATAATTTATTCTTCACATGTTGTTACTGCGTTTAATGATCACTTGTTTTCACGTCTCTGTAAACACTAAATTATTAAAGTAAAAACCAGTTTATGTTTTATGATTCAAACATCAAACCTCTGAATTAATGAATCTGTTGATCAGCTTTGGGATTAATCAATGATTAATCAGGTTTAAACTGCAGCTGACTGAGGAAGTTTGATTTGAACCAACACGTGGCGGTGATGTCAGTGTGATGTCAGTGTGATGTCACAGCGCTCCTCTCTGTGTCGCAGGTATCTTCTGGGTGAGCTGTGAGGCAGGAACGTACATCCGGACTCTGTGTGTCCACCTGGGTCTGCTGCTGGGGGTCGGAGGTCAGATGCAGGAGCTGAGGAGAGTCCGCTCCGGAGTCTTGGGAGAGAAGGTGAGCGGCCGTGAGGTCACAGGCGGAGAGGTCAGAGGTCACAGGTGGAGAGGTCAGAGGTCACAGGTGGAGAGGTCAGAGGTCACGGTCAGAGTGTTGAGTTCAGTCCTGCTGCTCGGTGCAGGTCTGCTAATGAAACTCTGCAACAGAAACCAGCAGCAGAGACGTTTCAGTGCAAACTGAGTCTCACCGCTGCTCACATTCACCACCGCATCACCAGACTCGCGTTCACGCAGAACTAAATCTGCACTTCATCAATACTATTGATTCTGATATTGACAGACGGGTTGAAAACAGAAGAACATGTTTTGTTAATATTGAGATAATTTAAACATTTATCTTGACGTGTTCTTGATTTAATACTTTTGTTTCATCAGAGTCTTTATCAGCAAATAATCTGAAGCAGTTTGTATGAAACATGAATCATTAATAGATTAATAACGGCTGAAGGACCGATCCTTGTGAAGCATCATCAGTGCATCAGACAATTCTAACAGTGCTTCACACATTTTAATAATATAATTATTTAATTAGCACCTTTTACAAAGTGCTTTGACAGATAAAACAAAGGCAGCAAACAGAAAACAACAAGTCTGACATTTAGAAGATTATAAGAAGATTAAAACATAAAAGCAGGTCTGTAGAAGCAGAGTCTGAGTCCATGTTGATGCTTTTATAACACATGAAGCTGATCCAGATGATTCATCTTGATAAATAAACACATTACAGGCAGAACAGAATCGGTTGCTAATGATTAGAAACGTCTGGATCATCTTCGTCATCGATGTTTCAGCACGAAACATTTTTAGAATAATAATAATAATAATAATAATAATAATAATAATAATAATAATAATAAAAGTTTCAGTGTGTCGACTCAACCAGGAGAGAAACGTTTGAGATGATATCGAGCTGCGTTATGTTCACATCTTCAGCAGAACATGACACTCTGGATGTTTGATGCTGAAATGCATCCTGGGAGTTGTAGTTCATGTTCTGGAATCAGAGCAGCTGAAATATCTGCTCTCACATGTGAAGCGTTTTCTTTCTAACGCCGCGGTCTGACTGTTTCCAGGACAACATGGTGACGATGCACGACGTCCTCGACGCTCAGTGGCAGTTCGACCACAACAAAGACGAGTCGTACCTGCGGAGAGTCATCTTCCCTCTGGAGAAGCTGCTGGTGTCTCACAAACGGCTGGTGATGAAGGACAGCGCTGTGAGTCACACACACGCACACACACACACACACACGCACGTTACACCTGAAACTCACCTGAGCGTCCGTGTCTCCAGGTGAACGCCATCTGTTACGGAGCAAAGATCATGCTGCCGGGTGTCCTCAGGTACGAAGACGGCATCGAGATCAACCAAGACATCGTCGTCATAACGACCAAGGGCGAGGCCATCTGTACAGGTGAGGGGGGGGGGCGGTGTGTTCAGGTGCTCGTGCACAGGTGAAGCCACATGATGATGAGAGTAGCTGCAGTAGCTCTCGGGCTGTGATGACCTGCTATCTATCACCCTTGTCTGATGGCTTCTCAACGTTTCCACTTTTATTTCCGTTTGACACAAAAAGCTAAAAAGTGTTTTTGTTTTTTTTTTGTTTTTGTTTTTTTTTTTCTCGTGCAGCCGTCGCTCTGATGACCACGGCGGTGATCTCCACGTGTGATCACGGCGTCGTCGCTAAGATCAAGAGGGTGATCATGGAGCGAGACACGTATCCTCGGAAGTGGGGTTTGGGACCAAAGGTACTATTGAAGTTATTGATCAGCTGATATTCAGTTTGAATCAATAAAAGTCGATAAATGTTTGATTTGTTCCGTCAGGCGAGTCAGAAGAAGATGATGATTCAGAAAGGACTCCTCGACAAACACGGCAAACCCAACGGCAGCACGCCGGCGGACTGGAAGAACCAGTACGTGGACTACAGGTAGAGGTCATCTGAGGGGGCGGGGTCAGTTAGTGTGACGCAGACAGTTATCCCTCGCTGAGCTGGCGTGCTCTCTGAGGGAGTCAGTCTGCTACAGGAACTTTCAGCTCTGAGCTTCTTCACTCTGCTGTTTGCTGAGCTGCAGCTCACCTGAGAACAGACGTCAGCTGTTAACGTCGTTCATGAAGGTGTTGAGCTTGATTGTTAACTTATTATTTTTGATTGACAGTGTCTCCAAGGTACCGGAGGAGTCATGTGACACTTCATTAAAGGTAAAAAATCACCTGATCAAACATTTTAATCACCGTTTAGTTTTAACGTTTGTTTCACTTTAATTTACTCAGTTTAGATGATTTTGTCACATTAACTTGATGTCGTCACCTGTTGTCCAATCAGAGCTGACTTAGCTGATGTCATCTGACCTTTGACCTCCTGTTGTGCAGAGGAAGAGAGAGGCGACAGACAGTGACGCTGAGCCTGCGACGACGACGACGCCGTCTGCAGACGACATAAAGAAAGAGAAGAAGAAGAAGAAAAAAGAGAAGAGGGCAAAACTGGAGGAGGCGGAGCCTGCTGACGCAGAGGCGGAGCCTGAGACAGAGGTCAGTCTGGTCTGAAGACGAACTTCTTATTTCTGTTTGTACATCCTCGCCTCCTCGTGTCTTAGCTCCTCCCACCTGAGACGCGAGCGGAGTCGTCGTCATGCTGCTGCGTTTATGTTCATGACAACTTATTTACTATTAATTCAAATTACAACACGGCGTAACGACGATGTACAGATGTCGCATTATATATTTTATTGTGTGAAGCGCTACAGATGTTCGTATATTCCAGCTTAAAGCTCCTCCAGATGTGTTTTACTGTGACGACGCGCTGAGCAGGACGGAGGAGGTTTAACAACTGTCAGTGAGGCTCCGCCTGAAGGTCACATGATAAACTCACATTGAGGGAAACGGTCATGTGACCTGTCGTCTGATTTCAGTTTAGACTGAATCAAATGTTTCCAGCTGAATCTGACGTCTGTCTTCAATCATGCAGGTTTCAGCTGAAAGTGCCAAAAAGAAGAAAAAGAAGAAGAAACAGAAAGAAGAGGAAACGTCAGAGTGACGGCGGATCAACAGGTGAACAGGAAACTCCGCCCACTATCACACCTGTGTGAATGGCCCAGACGCAAAGTATTCTGGGAGTTTAACGGACTGCAGAAACGCAGAAAGGACGTTTTGTTTTTTATATAAACCTTATTTTGTGTGTGGGGGGGGGGGGAGGGGGGGTCCAGCTGTAAATAATTCAAAATAAAAGACTTTTATGTATTTTGTGTGTTGAGTCAGTTTAGTGTTTATTTACATGTTTGTGCTTTAATCGACCTCATTGGTTTATTTAACAGTTACACAGCTAATTAACATCTGCAGTCTCTGAGCAGGAAGATATAAAAACACAATATAATAGTAATAATACAACATACAAAATATAATATCATCCTCTCCATGTTGACATCACGTCACTGGTTTGTTTTAAAGATACTGAAGTTTGTGCTTCTCATACGGGAGGAAATGAGTTTAATGAGTATCTGCTGCTCCGACTGAATTTAGCTAAAAACATTCCTGTGATGATTTACAGCAGCGTTCACTCTGGAGGTCCAGATAGCTGCACTTGTAATAAACTCAGTTTTATTTATAAAGCACCAAATCACAACAGAGGTTCTCAGGACACTTTCCACACAGAGCAGGTCTGGACTGAACTCTTTAATCTACAGAGATCCAACATTCCTCCATCAGCAGGAAGAAGAAAAACTCCTTTAACAGGAAGAAACCTCCAGCAGAACCCGACTCTAGGTGGCGCCGTCTGCCTCGACCGGTTGGGTTGAGAGAGAAAGAAGGAGGGAGACACAGAGAAGCAGAATAATAATAGAAATATGACTAATAATAATAATAATAATAGTTGTGGGTGTCAAGCAGGACTACAGGGGTCCATGGAAGCCCACCGTCCATAACTAGGGGGTCCATGACCCTGAGAAGCAAAGTTAGTGACATGCATTGATGTTACATGAATGCATACAGATGGAGAGGAGGAGGAGGAGAGAGGAGCTCAGTGCATCATGGGAAGTCCCCCAGCAGTCTAGGCCTATAGCAGCATAACTAAGGGCTGATCCAAGGCGAGCCTGGTCGGCCCTAACTATAAGCTTTATCAAAAAGGAAAGTTTTAAGCCTACTCTTAAACATAGAGAGGGTGTCTGCACCCCGGACTGAATCCGGTAGATGGTTCCATAGAAGAGGAGCCTGATAGCTGAAGGCTCTGCCTCCCATTCTACTTTTAAAGACTGTAGGGACCACCAGTAAGCTGCATACTGGGAGCGCAGTGTTCTAGTGGGATAATACGGTACTATGAGCTCTTCAAGATATGATGGTGCCTGACCATTAAGGGCTTTGTAAGTTAGGAGAAGGATTTTAAATTCTATTCTAGATTTTACAGGAAGCCAATGCAGTGAAGCTCCTCACTGATCCATAAAAATAATAAAAGACTTTAGTGATTCAGGCTGATCAATCATCCTCCCACAGTCACCAGTTCTTTATCGATAGTTCTTATTGGTTCCTTTCATTAGACTCAAGATTCATTTATTATCATTTTACAACACGTTTGTATGACGAAGTGTAGTTTGTCACAAAAACAGAAAAAACCCTAAAAATTGTTTTTTTGTTTTGTTTTAATTATTTAAAAAAAATCTCTTCTGGAAAAGATCAGAATTGATTTTGTAGTTGATACAAAACTAATGATTGTTTCAGTAACGTTTACACAATAAGCAAAAATCCCCAAAACAAAGTGGTGACATCACAGTGACATCACAGTTTATACGACTGTGATGTCACTGTGATGTCATGTCATGATGTAATCCCCCACCATGCTGCAGCAGCTTTCAGAAAAGGCACATTTTACTAAAATAATTTAATATTTAATAAATTTCAAAAACACGTGAAGGACTTTTGGCGTGTTTGGATGTTCTGCGGTCTCGCCCTACCCCCTCTGTGATGTCACTGTGATGTCACGGCAGGTGTGATTGGTCAGACACAGTGACATGTGAGCAGGTCTCTGTGTGAGCTAGTCAGGACTCGGACTCTGTGATCGGTCAGCCTGTGTAGGTCAGAGGTCAGCCGCAACAGACGAGGACTCGGCTCGTAGACGACCCAGCTCGGGTCGCTCGGGTCGGGTCTGTAGTACGAGTCCAGAACCTCCAGCGTGTCCAGGCGCTGCAGCTGCTGCAGCTGCAGGAAGTCCTCGTCCGACACGTGATTATGTCTGAAACGACACTGAAGTCAGTACAGCGGGTCACCGGTTTTAACATTTCTGGTCTCCATGGCAACCTGCCACACATTTCAGCAGAGTCACAGCAAAACAGAAGTAACTGTCACAGATCAAAGGTCATCACCTGATCCGGAGCGTCCTCAGGTGAGGGAACAGCTGTGGGAGGAGCCTGACCAGGCTGGAGGAGGAGCTCCAGGGTTCCAAGTGCAGATGCTCCATGTGAGGAGCTCTCTGCGAAACCACCTGCAGGTCTTCAGGCTGCATGTCGACACACAGCGTCAGACTGACCAGTGAAGACGGCAGGAAGTCGGCGTACGCTGCCAGAGGGTGGCCTCCTATTGGACAGACAGAGTGAGGTCATCATGACATCATTGCACGTCAGCGTGTAGAGAATCAGTCACAGTAGACTTCAGGTTAGTAGAGTTCAGTAGAGTCACCGTGCACATTGAGGCTGCGAAGATGCGGCAGCATTGTCAGCCATGTTTGCAGGTGACAGGTGGGTCCGGGGACGGAGTACAGGTGGAAGACTGACAGGCTGCGGAGGCGGGACAAAGGCTGCAGAACTTCCTGCGTCACCATGGCGTCGTAGTTCAACAACTGCAGGTCAGACAGCTGCAGACCGCCGTCGCCACCTGAGGCAAGAAAAACACACCGTTTATTTATATGAGTGACGGCAGGTAACCTGAGGAGACGTGTGGTTTGTGTCTCAGGTGTGTTTACCTGTCAGGTGGGCGGGGCTGAAGAAGTCATGAGACAGCGTCCTGTAGGTGATCATGGTCCAGGACAGGCGTTTGAGCTCCGTCAGGTGCGTCAGGACACCGCTGAGTGTCGGGACACTCAGACTGCCGTCGTGGTGCAGCAGCAGCGAGGTGAGACGAGTCAGCTGACTGATGGTGGCCACCAGGTGAGAGGCGGGACAGGTGAGCTGCACGTTACAGATACTGAGCTGTGTCAGCTGATGACTCAGAGGAAGCAGGAAGTCCAGGCTCTTCAGAGGTGTGTAGCAGGACGTGATGGACAGGTGTTGCAGTTGGTGGAACAGTTTCAGTTCGTCGACGCCTCCGTCTCTCCAGTCATCCAATCGCAGTGCGCCGAGGGCGGGAAGCCATGTGGAAAGGTGCTTCAGGTGTTTCCTCTTACCTGAACGCACTGCTACACTGCCCACGTTCCTCTGAGCCAGGCTGCGCCAGAAAGGTTGGTTGTAGCGGGAGAAGTGTCGCAACACGATGCTGAAGCCGCGCCACAGGGGGCGGGACTTATCCAACAGGTGTTTGAAGTGTGAACAGGTGCAGCGAACACTCAGTTTGTCTCTCCAGGACAGGAAGCTGAACACCTGCAGCCACAGCTCGGCAGGAAGCTGCAGTGCCGACAGCGTCATGACCACACAGAACAGCTGATCCTATAAATTATTAATTATTACTGCTGTCGAGCAGCGGACCTCCGTCGCTCTCCTTCTTCTTCTTCTTCTTCTTCTTCTTCTTCTTCTTCTTCTTCTTCTGCTGCTTCCTCCTGCGTCACTGAGCTGAGACGGAGCAGAGGATGAGACTGAGCAGGAAGAGGTCTCACTCTGAGCTCAGAAGGTGAAACAGACACTAAAAGTAAATACTAAATAAAAACGAGTCCACAAAACGAGTCGAAGGATCCTGAATGTGCTGATGACGTCACAGACTCTGACGTATTTTAGTCCTGCAGATAAAGTTCATCATCAGCGCGACGTCTCACTCTCACCTGTTTCTGCTCTCCAACAGCAGACAGAGTGAGACCTCTTCACCAAAGAAGATCTGGTCACTGTGCTGACGTCACTGTCAGTAAATTATATAATGACAGTTTAATAAATTATCTTTGCTTGTCAGACAATTAACAGGGCTGATAAAACAAATACTCTGTTAGCAGTATGAGATCAACATGTCACCTTAGTAAAAGTGTTCAAACGGGTCGAAAGATCTTCAGGTCGCCAACAACTTAGTATTAAACCCAAAACTCAAAGAAATACAGCTGGTAGAGTCCAGTGTGAAGAGGTTTACTGTGCATAAAGAGATGCGGAGCAAACCGAAGTCTTTTGTCCCGGGACAAAGAAAAACCTGATGCAAAATCATAAAACCTCATATTTTATACTTTTCATAACTCCTCCTATTGTGCAGCTTAGTTTCAAGTCTACGCCTCATTTTTAGTGAAATTCAACCATCTGGTCATTATTTCTGAGTTCATAAGTGAACTTGTGACTTATCTTAGAAATTACTGCCTCAGCATCTTTCACCTTTTGTCACAGTAAAAACAGACACAACACAGAAAACCTAATAGCTTTATTACAGATTAGCCTTCTTGCTAACTCTCTGGGAACTGTCTCTTACTGGCTCAATGCTGTCTTTGCACTCTCACCGGCACATTCGATTGATCATGGAAAGGAAAATATTCTCAGTAAAATGAACAAACGAACCCTCTAATGTAGCTGGATTTAGACATTTTACTGCAGCAGCTTTGCATCCTCCTGCAGCCCAGTCTGAGTCCTGAATACTGTGCCTGATATTCTGTGAATGTCATGTATACAGTATTGCATATATATATATATATATATATATATATATATATATATATATATATATATATATATATACAGTTTGGGGCAGGAAAATGAATTTATTATTTGTTTGCTTCATGCAGAGCTGAAGTCAGATTGTCACCTGAAAATTAAACAATAAATATCTCAAACAATAAAACAGATTGTGTAGAAATGTTTAACTATTTATAATAATCCAACAATATATATATATATAACTGGATAAACTTCTTTATTTTTACTGAAAACTAATTATTATTATTTCCCTTTCCCTCTCTCTTTCTCTCTCTCAACCCAACCGGTCAAAGCAGATGGCCGCCCACCAAGAGCCGGGGTCTGCTTGAGGTTTCTACCCGTTAAAGGGGAGTTTTTCCTGCTGCTGCTCATGGGGGAACTGTTGGGTCTCTGTAAATTAAAGAGTACGGTCTCGACCTGCTCGATGTGAAAAAGGCCTTGAGATGACTTTTGTTGTGATATGGCGCAATGTAAATAAAAATTGATTGATTGATTGATTGATTATTATTATTATTATTGTTATTGTTATTATTATTATTATTATTATTATTATTATTATTATTATTATTATTATTGTTATTGTTATTATTATTATTATTATTATTATTATTATTATTATTATTGTTGTTGTTGTTATTATTATTGTTATTGTTATTGTTATTATTATTATTGTTATTGTTATTATTATTATTATTATTATTATTGTTGTTGTTGTTGTTGTTGTTGTTGTTATTGTTATTATTATTATTGTTATTGTTATTATTATTATTGTTATTATTATTATTATTATTGTTGTTGTTGTTATTATTATTATTATTATTGTTATTATTGTTATTGTTATTATTATTATTGTTATTGTTATTATTATTATTGTTATTATTATTATTATTATTATTATTGTTGTTGTTGTTATTATTATTATTATTATTGTTATTATTATTGTTATTATTATTATTATTATTATTGTTATTATTATTATTATTATTATTGTTGTTGTTGTTGTTGTTGTTATTATTATTATTATTATTATTATTATTATTGTTGTTGTTGTTATTATTATTATTATTATTGTTATTATTATTATTATTATTATTATTATTATTATTATTATTGTTATTATTATTATTATTATTATTATTGTTGTTGTTGTTATTATTATTATTATTATTATTAATATTATTATTATTATTATTGTTGTTGTTGTTATTATTATTATTATTATTAATATTATTATTATTATTATAGTCTTATACAGACTGTTTTGCATTCACACTTTTAGTGAATCTAAATATTTCTTGTATAAGTGTAAAGTAGCAGTTGTAGCCTTCATCAGTGACTATTAGTATTAGTTACATTGTGACGTCACAGAGTGAAGGTGACCTGATCGATCAGCAGGCGGCGCTGGCACGCTGCTGCTCAACAGAAGAAGAAGAAACCCGGAAGTGGCGGGTGCTCGGCAGCGTGAGTCCGGAGGATTTATTGACCAGATGGAAGGTGAGTAAATGTCTGCAGACTGATCAGATGATGGAGTATTGATCCACAGCTCAGTCTGTTGAATCAGCGGATCGATAGTTTTATCAATGTGAGGATAAAAACCGCACGAGACTCGGCGCGTTAAAAAAAAACAACCTTCAATCACCTGATGTATCGATCCGACAGCTGATTGGATTCTTCTGGTTTGAGTCCAAACGTTCAGACTCACGTGCTGGTTTTTATTCAGTTAATCAATAAACTGACAGTTTGACTCTACGTTCATATTTACAGAATTTACATCCATATTTAATTATTGATTATTATTCCAACAGAGCTTTTATTAGTGTGATGAAGTACTCAGATAATTTACTGCAGTAAAAGTACCAGAAATACTCCATCACAAGTAAAAGTACATATATAATAATAATAAGTATTATGAGCTTGATGTAGTTAAAGTATTGCAGTAAAAGTAGTGGTTTGGTCCCTCTGACTGATATATTATTATATATGACATCATTAGATTATTAATAGTGAAGCATCAGTGTGTGAGTGTAACAAGGATCTTCTCTGACAACATAAACACAGTTTTACAATAATCACAGTTTACACGCCCCCGTTAAGTGTCTTTAATATCGCTGATAATGGTGACAGCCTGCAGTCTCTGCGTTGTGTGGTGATGATGGTGAACTAACTGGTGACAGCCTGCAGTCTCTGCGTTGTGTGGTGATGATGGTGAACTAACTGGTGACGGCCTGCAGTCTCTGCGTTGTGTGGTGATGATGGTGAACTAACTGGTGACGGCCTGCAGTCTCTGCGTTGTGTGGTGATGATGGTGAACTAACTGGTGACGGCCTGCAGTCTCTGCGTTGTGTGGTGATGATGGTGAACTAACTGGTGACGGCCTGCAGTCTCTGCGTTGTGTGGTGATGATGGTGAACTAACTGGTGACGGCCTGCAGTCTCTGCGTTGTGTGGTGATGATGGTGAACTAACTGGTGACAGCCTGCAGTCTCTGCGTTGTGTGGTGATGATGGTGAACTAACGGCTGACAGTCAGTAGTCGACTCCAATGAAGACACACAGACAGCGATTGTGAAAACATCAGTGTACGCTGATGAAACACGTCCGTTTCTGTCCACAATAAAAAAACATAAGAAGATGGATCAGTGAGTGCTGGTGTTTTGTTTTGTTTTGTTTGTTTCATCTTTACCACAACCATGCACTCAAATAGATTTATGATTTTATGGGGGAAGAAAGTAGCATCACATGGAAATACTCCAGTAAAGTACAAATACCTCTAAACTGTACTGAAGTACAGTACTTGAATAAATGTACTTAGTTACTTTCCAGCACTGATTTTAACAGAGTCGCTACAGCAGATCAATAAACTGATGCCGTCGTTGTCTCCTGCTGAAGTGGCCCTCTGATTGGGTGAGAGGAGGATTTAAAAGTGCATCATGTCTCCTGTTTGAAAGCTTTGTGACTCTGCAGGTAAACTCTGACTGTGTCTACACCCAGGCCCGTCAGGTGACATCACAGTGACCTCATCAAACAGGAAGTGCTCAGCTGTCACAGGAAGTGCACGAAAGATCAAAGACAATGCCGCTGACTGGCACAACCTGCTGCTGCGCTGGGAGAAACTCAGCGACGAAGGCTTCACCATCGCAGGAAACATCGTGAACCTGCGGCTGAGCAGGTCAGGATTCACTTTAGTTTATTCTACATTCGTCTATTTTCACAGATAATTAAACACAAACAACATATTAATGGAGAAAATCTGTGACATGAAAATCACACAACATGGTGAACATTGTACCTGCTAACGTTATCATGGTGAGCTTGTTAGCATGCTGGTGTTAGCATTCAGCTCAAAGCCTCACAGAGCTGCTAGTGTAGCATTTTAGCGGTAAACACTGGTTTTCCTCTCCTTCAGTTCTCAGAGCGAACAGCAGCAGCAGGTGGATGAACCTCTTTCGCCTCCATCAGCTCCATCACAGCCAGCAGGTGGAGCTGCAGAGCTGCAGGACGAATGCTGCAAACTGCAGGATGTCTTCAACAAAATGGTGCCGCTTCATTTTGCTTTGTGTCAGATACAGAAAGACATCACATTCACCAACAAAACACAAACATACGTTATCTTTTAGTGACTTATGCAACTTTACTAAGTTCTCCAAATATTGTTCCTGTTTATTATCCCTTCACTCTGATTCACACATTAATATTGTATTTTTCCACCGTCAGACCTCTGTACAAACCTCTTTTATCTAAAACCATCAGCTTAATTGATCAGTTCATATAAAGACAGAGATGTTTAAGGTGGAAAAAGATTTTTTTGCTTTAACTTATCATTATGAAGTAAATGTTGATTGCACAGTGTAATGGCTATAGAATAATGACACCATCTGTGTTTAGATTGGTTCCCTATAAGCCTTGTTTTCTCAATGACGTTCTGTCTCCGGGTTAGAGGAGGAGCATGAAGGCTCGATTTACAATCGAAGTGCATCAACTGCTGTGCAACCACAGAGGAAGAAGACAGCACTGATGGAACCACACTCCGATCTGTAATTACATTTTAGGTATCCATAATGGCAATTAGAGATATACGCAGTAACATTCTTACTAGTAGATGTTTTATTTCAAGATATCTAAAGCTTCATTTCTACGGGGCCAAAGTGAAGAAAGAAACACCTGCAGGAGAAAACGTTATATTGGCTCCTAACCTTAAAACACATTAAACATTATCTCATTTTATTGATAGTTTTGCATTATGATGTTTTTCATTGTCAATGTTCAGATTTTTTCTTCATGTCTGTGTTCTTTTGTCAGTGACTGGTTTTTTCAGTGTCACTGGTTTCCAGTTTGAACTTTCTGTCAGTGTCTTTGTGTAGAGAGGAGGGCCCCTGCTGGGCCTACATTACCCAGCATGCCTCGCGGTCCAACAAAGATATCTGACGGCGATGGCATTATGCTGGAGGTTTTGAGCCAGACTATTGTAATGTTTTCTGTTAATATGTCACTTAATTAAGTTTTAATATGTTTTCAGGTGACAAAGTAACATTTAGATTCTCAACATGTTGTAGGAATTTGTGCACTCAAATATTTTTATGAGTTTAGGGGTGAATTATGAATTAGGGTGAGTTATGATGACCAGTGGTGGGGTCGTTTATCCAAATGGTTTTATCAGTTCGTACTGGGATGTGAGTTGGTCTTCCCATCTTGCTGCTCTTGTAGCTTGAAGGATTAAAGGTGGTTTGGGTCAGTGGTCTGGTTTGGTGACTATGCAGGAGATGAGGGTTCCTTATCTGATCCTTTCTGCTTGCAGGAGGTTGTTTAGATGGTCTGGTTCTGGCTCTCACTTTATTGGCCAGCGTTCCTGGGGGGTTGAAGAAAGAGCTGGTCTGTTGTTTGAGGTTTGTGCTGTCTGCAGGGACTTTATCCTCCAATGTGGTCAGTTTATCTCAGTAACTCCAGTCTGTAAACCTGCTGGGATGTTTGGGAGCCGCTGGCCAGGTGGGAGCAGCCGCTCATCTCAGCCGCTAGCAGCCCGACTCCTGAGATGATCGGCGGCTCAACATGTGGTCGTCCCGGGAGGAGATGATCCATGAACTGATCTGCAGCTGATTCACCTCCAACGTCTCTGCAGCATTTTGATATATGATATAATTCCTTTTGGAAGATAAATGTTGGTCTCAGATGAAATTGTGCAACTGCAGCTGCAACATTAGTTTGTCTGAATGTAAAGTGAAGCTTCATGTTTTTACAGAACAGCAGCGCTGCCTCTGGAGCTCCACATGTACACATATATACATGGATTAACATGAACACATCAGACTGAATAACGTAATTTACTGCATCTCTCTGTGGGAGGTAGAAGGAATTATAATTATGGATATTCACAATATTTATACAGATGTTCACTATTGTATTTTTCCCAGTAAAGTATCCATGAGTGTAGGAGTTGTCTTTCTCCACTTTAATATTGGAGGACAGTTCATGTCCTGTTAATATACAGCAGTAAATACAGGATACTATAAAGAGTATGCGGTGTGGAACTAAAAACTGGTCATCGTCTCAGGTCATCGTGGTGATGAAGATGGAGCGTCTGATGGCATCACAGCGAGGAGTTCTGGATCTGGAGGAGTTTCAGTTTGGACCTGAAGGCAGGAAGGTTCCTCTATTTCACAGCTGGACCACCAAACAGTTCGGTGAGTCGACCTCCGGAGCGGCATCTTCATGTTTCAGAGGACTCGTCTGATGTTTGTCTTCATGTTTCAGAGGACTCGTCTGATGTTTGTCTTCATGTTTCAGAGGACTCGTCTGATGTTTGTCTTCATGTTTCAGAGGACTCGTCTCGCGTCTTGTTGGACGCCTTCCGTCAGGAGCTGCAGCTGAAGCAGACCATCCTGCAGGAACTCGCCCACACTGTGACCTCTGACCTCTGCATGGTCTACCTGTCCTGCTGGCTGCACCAGCCCTTCATCCCCCCCCAGACCAGAATGACGCTGGAGGCTCTGCTGCTGGAGACTGGACACCGCCCGCTCTGATGTCATCCTCTAGAGTCATGTGATCAGCGCCGGGGTCGTCTCTGAGTCCAGTACAGAGAGATGTGGGATGTGTTAGCCTAGCTTAGCACAAAGACTGGAAGCAGATTGAAATGTTAATTGAACAGGTGCAGAAACAGAAACGGGCTCAAGTCTTGAGGCAGTAGGTGATGATCAGCTGACGTCCACCACAGCGTCACAGCTGGATTCTCTATCGACACTTTGGGTCATTTAGAGCAGATTCTGTAAAACCAGAAACAACAAAACCCTGAAATGTCACAGTGGACTACTAACATATACAGCTACTACTATAATGAACCATGTTTGTGTTTCCTTGCAACAGAAGTATTGATACGTATTGATACTCTTGTGTTTGCCGCACTGAATGTCTTCACGGCAGACTGGAAGGTACGTGTGAGCATTAATTTACCTTCTGGAAACCTTTGTTGTGAAGTTATTGATCGGAGCTCAGTGTTGAGTTTGTCACATCAGTTTATTGGAGGAACATGAAATGTGTTTAATGCATTCAGCACTTGAACGATCAACATGACAAATCAATAAAGTTCGATTTCCTCCAAACTGTTTTCCTGTTTTCCTCACATTCATTTTCCAAACGAGTACAAACATCTGAGTTTACGTTTGGAAAACATTTTGCTGTGAAGTTTTATAAAAAGTAATAAAATAGTGCAACTTTTTTTAAACTTTGTTTTTCATATTTATCTACATATGAACAGCCGACTAATCAGTTTCTATTTTTAAATGAACGACGAATCCAAATGTGGAAACATTGGAAAAAAACAAGTTTACAAATGTACAATCAACACTCCTGATTCCTTAAAAACCAGCAGGAAGGATCAGGTTCCTCTGATGACATCATGATGACATCATCACAGGTAAGAGCTGAATGAACCAAACAGCGACCTGAACTGACACGCTGTCCGCCGCCGCCGCCGAGCGCCGGAGCCCGGAGGGGACACTTTCAGCGTCTTCGTTACAAACTGATTATCTCGTCATCTCGATAACAAATGAGGCTCATATTTATTTAATCTGCTGTCATGAGATCAGGACTTATTGATCAGGTCATCTGCAGTTTATGGTTGATCAGGACTTTAATTGATCACCGGATGGTGGTGTGATACGATGATCTCAGGGTAACAGTCTTAAAAAAATAAATATGAGCACCACAAAATAAAATGATAAAATGAGAATTTATCAAGAAAATTAGAAACTTAAATCACGAGGAGACAAAAACTCGACTCGCTCTGGTTTCTGAGTTTTAACCCTAAAACCGTTGGAAGATAAAGTTCAGGAGTCTTTTAGAAGATCTTCAGTGTGTTTTTGAACAGAAAGTTTAGTTTGACACGTCGCAGATCCAGGTGATGTTGAAAGAAAACCTGAAACAACAAACTGACTCTCTGGAGACCTGCGCGCCCCCTACAGACCGCCGGGTTCATGACACCCACAGTAACAATGTCCAGTTTGTCCTGAGGGGGGCGCCGCAGGCAAGTTCATCCTCTGAGGGTCCAGACATGACATAAAGTCTCCAGATAGACCGACCAATCGGTGTGTTTAAACTCCGCCCCCGTCAGGACAGAACGACAGGTGCTCGTTGACTTGTTTGTTAAGAATTCTGTGGGTCCAGGTGTTTGTCAGTCCAGGTGTTTGTCAGTCCAGGTGTTTGCACGTACAGATGTTGATCTGACTGATCTCCCTGTGGGTGTGATGCGGTTCAGGTCATGTTCCGGTGCAACTCAGTTCGGATCAGTCTGGATTCTGGACAGGATTTTGTTGGCCCCGTCTGACGCCTCGATGCCCAGCAGGGCCTGAACCGCTTCCAGGGGAACCCCCTCTGGGGTCTGGATGTGCATGGTGGTCCCATCCGGCCCGTTGACAATGACGATCCGGTCTGATCCGGGCTCCGCCAGCTGGACCGTCAGACCCTCGGTTTGTATGTAGATCTCCTGGCCCTCCTGCAGTTCTTTGGTGCTGGACTCAGACTGGTGTTGAGGGGACGCCAGAATCTGGGAGCCTGACTCAGGTGTCAGAGTGGACCTGGACTCAGGCGTCAGGGTGGACCTGGACTCAGGCGTCAGGGTGGACCTGGACTCAAGACGTGGACCCAGAGCCTTCTCCAGCTCCTTCATCTGGGCTGCGATGTCACTGGTGCTTAAGACCTGGTCCTGCCCTGCTGGCAGAGAGTCCACCTGAGTGTCAGTTTGCAGAGGCCCCGCCCCCTGGTTCTCACCAGGGGTCACCTCCATGGGCGTGGCAGGGGGCAGGGCCTGGGGGGAGGTCGTTGCACATGTGGGGCCAGAGGACCTGGGGGACCAGAAAACACACCCAAACCTCAGTAAACCTGAATGGACCAATCAGCTTTGTAAACCTGGTCCAGGTGTGACACTGATTAACTACCTCCGACATAAATATACCTCATAAATACCTGCAGGTGAGTCAGAGACACCAAAGGAAAACTAGGGTTCCACCTGTACATTCAAAGGACTGAGCTCAGGGGGCGGGGTCAGCTCACCTGGGGGCGGGGTCAGCTCACCTGGGGGCAGGATCAGCGGTGGTGGACAGCAGTTTGGATCCAGATGGAATCACAAGAGGAGACACTGAAACCGAGCAGGACTTCAGAGTGGAGCTCACAGAGGTCACAGGGGTTATGGAGGTCACAGAGGTCACAGAGGTCACAGGAATCGTGGAGGTCATAGGGGTCACAGAAGTCACGGAGGTCACAGGGGGCACGGAGGTCACTGCACTCCCAACGTGAAAAAAAATTTGGGAAGATGAAAAAAGTACAACAGTTTCAATCTGTAGCACAGCGTAGTACATAAATGTAGTACAAGTGTAGTACAGCATAGTACTGGTGTAGTACAAGTGTAGTACAGCATAGTACACAGATGTAGTACAAGTGTAGTACAGCATAGTACTGGTGTAGTACAAGTGTAGTACAGCATAGTACATAGATGTAGTACAAGTGTAGTACAGCATAGTACACAGATGTAGTACAAGTGTAGTACAGCATAGTACTGGTGTAGTACAAGTGTAGTACAGCATAGTACATAGATGTAGTACAAGTGTAGTACAGCATAGTACATAGATGTAGTACAAGTGTAGTACAGCATAGTACTGGTGTAGTACAAGTGTAGTACAGCATAGTACATAGATGTAGTACAAGTGTAGTACAGCATGGTACTGGTGCAGTACAAGTGTAGTACAGCATAGTACATAGGTGTAGTACAAGTGTAGTACAGCATAGTACTGGTGTAGTACAAGTGTAGTACAGCATAGTACATAGGTGTAGTACAAGTGTAGTACAGCATAGTACATAGGTGTAGTACAAGTGTAGTACAGCATAGTACTGGTGTAGTACAAGTGTAGTACAGCATAGTACATAGGTGTAGTACAAGTGTAGTACAGCATAGTACTGGTGTAGTACAAGTGTAGTACAGCATAGTACTGGTGTAGTACAAGTGTAGTACAGCATAGTACATAGGTGTAGTACAAGTGTAGTACAGCATAGTACATAGGTGTAGTACAAGTGTAGTACAGCATAGTACTGGTGTAGTACAAGTGTAGTACAGCATAGTACATAGATGTAGTACAAGTGTAGCACAGCGTAGTACATAGATGTAGTACAAGTGTAGTACAGCATAGTACATAGGTGTAGTACAAGTGTAGTACAGCATAGTACTGGTGTAGTACAAGTGTAGTACAGCATAGTACATAGATGTAGTACAAGTGTAGCACAGCATAGTACTGGTGTAGTACAAGTGTAGTACAGCATAGTACATAGATGTAGTACAAGTGTAGCACAGCGTAGTACATAGATGTAGTACAAGTGTAGTACAGCATAGTACATAGGTGTAGTACAAGTGTAGTACAGCATAGTACATAGATGTAGTACAAGTGTAGCACAGCGTAGTACATAGATGTAGTACAAGTGTAGTACAGCATAGTACTGGTGTAGTACAAGTGTAGTACAGCATAGTACATAGATGTAGTACAAGTGTAGTACAGCATAGTACTGGTGTAGTACAAGTGTAGTACAGCATAGTACATAGATGTAGTACAAGTGTAGTACAGCATAGTACTGATGTAGTACAAGTGTAGTACAGCATAGTACATAGGTGTAGTACAAGTGTAGTACAGCATAGTACTGGTGTAGTACAAGTGTAGTACAGCATAGTACTGGTGTAGTACAAGTGTAGTACAGCATAGTACATAGGTGTAGTGCAAGTGTAGTACAGCATAGTACTGGTGTAGTACAAGTGTAGTACAGCATAGTACATAGATGTAGTGCAAGTGTAGTACAGCATAGTACTGGTGTAGTACAAGTGTAGTACAGCATAGTACATAGGTGTAGTGCAAGTGTAGTACAGCATAGTACTTGTGTAGTACAAGTGTAGTACAGCATAGTACATAGGTGTAGTGCAAGTGTAGTACAGCATAGTACTGGTGTAGTACAAGTGTAGTACAGCATAGTACTTGTGTAGTACAAGTGTAGTACAGCATAGTACATAGGTGTAGTGCAAGTGTAGTACAGCATAGTACTGGTGTAGTACAAGTGTAGTACAGCATAGTACTGGTGTAGTACAGGTGTAGTACAGCATAATACTGGTGTAGTACACATGTACTACAGCATAGAACTGGTGTAGTACACCTGTACTACAGCATAGTACTGGTGTAGTACACCCATACCACAGCATAGTACTGGTGTAGTACACCCATACCACAGCATAGTACTGGTGTAGTACAGCATAGTACTGGTGTAGTACAGCATAATACTGGTGTAGTACACATGTACTACAGCATAATACTGGTGTAGTACACCCATACTACAGCATAGTACTGGTGTAGTACACCTGTACTACAGCATAGTACTGGTGTAGTACACCCATACCACAGCATAGTACTGGTGTAGTACAGCATAGTACTGGTGTAGTACAGCATGGTACTGGTGTAGTATAGCATAGTACTGGTGTAGTATAGCATAGTACTGGTGTAGTACAGCATAGTACTGGTGTAGTACAGCATGGTACTGGTGTAGTATAGCATAGTACTGGTGTAGTATAGCATAGTACTGGTGTAGTATAGCATAGTACTGGTGTAGTACAGCATAGTACTGGTGTAGTACAGCATAGTACTGGTGTAGCAGTAGTACCTGTTCGGTGCAGCTCGATGCCATTTTGCTGAACGGGGACGCTGTTCTCCATCTTGAATCTCTTGGACGGCGGCAGCATCTTGGAATTCTGGGAAACAGAGTTTGATTGAATCACAGTGAATCTGGATCAGGTGTGCACCTGCTGGATCAGGTGCGCACCTGCTGGACCAGGTGCGCACCTGCTGGATCAGGTGCCAGCGTCCCGGGCTGCAGTCGAAAACTACGTCCTATCACGTTTTTCTAACCACTATCGCCTGACCTCGATGTGAAAGAGGATTCATAAGGACTTCAAAGACAACCGACCGCACGCACACGGAGCTACGTATCGATGCGACGGCGGACGCAGGACCGCCGCGGTGAAACTACAGCGTTCTGAACTCTTAGATACTTCAGTATCAGTACAGTCAGGCTTTGGGGGGGCCAGCGGGTACGAGGTATATATAAAATGAAACACACATAGCTGGATAAATAACGTAGGCTAATATAATACTTTGTTTTATTGCAGATTTACACGTGATGTGAACGTTTATACAGAGAAACAGTTTGTAATAAAGCAGCATGTTTTGGGGTTGAAGCCCTGAATGATCGACACCACAGCTTGTGTAGACGTGAGTGAACCTGAGTAGATCAGAGATCTGTGCGTGGCGTACCAAGAATAGAGAGCAGACCTGAATCTACGGGACGTGTGGTCACGAGCTGCTGTTGGTTCACTGTTGGACATGAACACGTTTTCTGTAAACGGTTCACATGCAGTCGATTTAACACTGAATATTGAGGGAAACAAATGATCTTTCTTTCAGCTTTGGGGGGAATCTGATGTTGTGTCATTTACAAATACTGGGGGGGACAAAACTCCATGTTTCATATATTGGGGGGAGCGTGACCCCCCGTCCCCCATGGCGATTATGCGCTTGTGGTGAAAAACAAGGTTGGAATTGAGTTTAAAAAAGGAAGATATGCTACCAGCCACAAAGCTGAAACAGAAGTGTCAAATTGAGAGTTATTGCTCTCGCTCGCCCTCCTGAATCCCAACTATTGTATGAAAATAAGAGTTAAATGTATGCAAGAACATGTTAGGCCTACAAATCTACTACTGTACATATCATTTTGTTTGAGTTGGTGAATGGTACGTCGCTTGGTCGCTTTAAATACTGCTGCTGCAAGGAATTGTGGGATAGAATTATCTCCTCTCCTTTCGTAAAGGATGGTCAGGTGTATCGATGCTAAAGGAAATTAGAAAGGAAGCATTGAAACACTTTTTCTTTAACATTTATAGAATTCGATCAGCTCTTATCATCGCTGCCACTTTCATTTCACTCACTTAGGAACCCTCCTGAGAAAAAAAAGACTATTCGACCGCAGCCCTGATTTATATCCGAGTACTTCAAGTAACACATCCAGGTTTCTAAAACCAGGATCTGTTACCCAACCTGGAACCGGATTCAAACTGGATCCAGCCCCTAGGACCCGACCTGTGGGTTTACCTCCATGTATCGGACGTTCTTATTGGTTAGACTAGTGCTGTGAGACACTCCAGGAACCACTTTCATCCTGTTCACCTCGTCCAGGATCCCCAGAGACCTGGCAACCTGGAACACAGTGCAGGACAGGACAGTAAGTTATAGGACAGTAAATTACAGGACAGGACAGTAAGTTACGGCACAGGACAGTAAGTTACAACACAGGACAGTACAGTAAGTTACAACACAGGACAGTAAATTACAGGACAGTAAATTACAGGACAGGACAGTAAGTTACGGCGCAGGACAGTAAGTCACCGCACAGGACAGTAAATTACAGGACAGGACAGTAAGTTACAGGGCAGGACAGTAAGTTACAGGACAGGACAGTAAGTTACAGGACAGGACAGTAAATTACGGCGCAGGACAGTAAGTTACAGGACAGTAAGTTACAGGACAGTAAGTTACAGGACAGGACAGTAAGTTACAGGACAGGACAGTAAATTACAGGACAGGACAGTAAGTTACAGGGCAGGACAGTAAGTTACGGCGCAGGACAGTAAGTTACAGGACAGGACAGTAAATTACGGCGCAGGACAGTAAGTTACAGGACAGGACAGTAAATTACGGCGCAGGACAGTAAGTTACAGGACAGTAAGTTACAGGACAGGACAGTAAGTTACAGGACAGGACAGTAAATTACGGCGCAGGACAGTAAGTTACAGGACAGGACAGTAAGTTACGGCGCAGGACAGTAAGTTACAGGACAGGACAGTAAATTACGGCGCAGGACAGTAAGTTACAGGACAGGACAGTAAGTTACAGGACAGGACAGCAGATTACACCACTAAATACAAACTCCAACAGAAGGTTTCAGAGTAAAGCAGCTCACAATAGAAACATGGTGGAATTCAGTAAAACCCAGTAGAAGCCCTCACCTCGATGTTTCTGACCTCCAGTGGCGTGGCTCCACCCTGCGGGCTGATGATGTAATCCTGAGCGGCCTGTCTCACCTGAGCCTGCAGGGACTCAAACTCACGGTAAATGTCTGGAAAACGAGTGCGAGCCGGACCGCCACGCTCCACCTGAAACAGCCAGACGACACGATGCAGTGAAACACACCTGATGAGAGAAATACACCAGTACAAGACCGAAGCTTTGCAGTGGGGGGGTCCAATAGTAGCGATAGGTGAGGAGAGCAGAGAGAGAGAAAGAGGGAGAGACAATGGAGGCAGCGTGGGAGAGCAAGTCACAACAGGTGCCTCCTCCTCCTCCTCCTCCTCCTCTTGCTCCTCCTCCTCCTCCTCCTCTTGCTCCTCCTCCTCCTCCTCCTGCTCCTCCTCCTCCTCCTGCTCCTCCTCCTCCTCCTCTTCTCCGCTCAGCTGGACGTCTCAGTGTCACTTGTGCTGCCAGTATTTTGTTGGCCTGCATCCAGCTGCTGCTGACACTGAGGCAGCCAGCAGAGCAGAGAGGAGAGGAGGAGGAGGAGGAGGAGGAGGAAGAGGAGGAGGAGGAGGAGGAGGAGGAGGAGGAGGAAGAGGAGGAGGAGGAGGCACCTGCTGTTGACTTGCTCTCCCCACCCAACATATATATATACACACTCACACACTCACACACACACACACACACACACACACACAGACGGGCAACAGATTACAGTAAAAACCTGGTCCAGGTCTGAATGCTGGACCCCTGCAGAGGGGGTCTGGGGGCTCTGTTATGCTGGCATGGTTTGGGTCCACTTGTCCCCTTAGAGGGAAGAGTCACTGCTAATCAATACAGAGCAGTTGTGAGTGATCAGCTTTATCCTGATGGGAGTGATCACGTTACGACCTTCACAGTCACCTGATCTCAACCCAGCTGACGTGTTAGACAGCGCTCTGCATCATCATCATCATCATCATCATCACAACACCACATGAGGAAGATCTTTATGAATGATGATGTTATTGATTCTTAAGTCTGTGAACTTTACTGGAGGGATGAACAGAGCCAGCAGATCCCCTCACTGCTCACACACACACACACACACACACACACACACACACACACACACACACACACACACACACACACACACACACACACACACACATTTTGAATACCATGGCAACAAAGCCCTCAGTACAGCCCTGGTGTGTATATATCAGTGTGTATATATCAGTGTGTATATATCAGTGTGTATATATCAGTGTATATATATCAGTGTGTATATGTTAGTGTATATATATTAGTGTGTATATATTAGTGTGTATATATCAGTGTGTATATATCAGTGTGTATATATCAGTGTGTATATATCAGTGTATATATATCAGTGTGTATATGTTAGTGTATATATATCAGTGTGTATATATCAGTGTGTATATATCAGTGTGTATATATTAGTGTATATATATCAGTGTGTATATGTTAGTGTATATATATTAGTGTGTATATGTTAGTGTATATATATTAGTGTGTATATATTAGTGTGTATATATCAGTGTGTATATATCAGTGTGTATATATTAGTGTATATATCAGTGTGTATATATTAGTGTATATATATCAGTGTGTATATATTAGTGTATATATATCAGTGTGTATATGTTAGTGTATATATATTAGTGTGTATATGTTAGTGTATATATATCAGTGTGTATATATTAGTGTGTATATGTTAGTGTATATATATTAGTGTGTATATGTTAGTGTATATATATCAGTGTGTATATGTTAGTGTATATATATTAGTGTGTATATATTAGTGTGTATATGTTAGTGTATATATATTAGTGTGTATATGTTAGTGTATATATATCAGTGTGTATATATCAGTGTATATATATTAGTGTGTATATGTTAGTGTATATATATTAGTGTGTATATATTAGTGTGTATATATTAGTGTATATATATCAGTGTGTATATATCAGTGTATATATATTAGTGTATATATATCAGTGTGTATATGTTAGTGTATATATATTAGTGTGTATATGTTAGTGTATATATATCAGTGTGTATATATTAGTGTGTATATGTTAGTGTATATATATTAGTGTGTATATGTTAGTGTATATATATCAGTGTGTATATATCAGTGTATATATATTAGTGTGTATATGTTAGTGTATATATATTAGTGTGTATATATTAGTGTGTATATATTAGTGTATATATATCAGTGTGTATATATCAGTGTATATATATTAGTGTGTATATGTTAGTGTATATATATTAGTGTGTATATATTAGTGTATATATATTAGTGTGTATATGTTAGTGTATATATATTAGTGTGTATATATCAGTGTGTATATATTAGTGTATATATATCAGTGTGTATATATCAGTGTATATATATTAGTGTGTATATATCAGTGTGTATATATTAGTGTATATATATCAGTGTGTATATGTTAGTGTATATATATTAGTGTGTATATATTAGTGTGTATATATCAGTGTGTATATATTAGTGTGTATATATCAGTGTGTATATATTAGTGTATATATATCAGTGTGTATATGTTAGTGTATATATATTAGTGTGTATATGTTAGTGTATATATATTAGTGTGTATATGTTAGTGTATATATATTAGTGTGTATATATTAGTGTGTATATATCAGTGTGTATATATCAGTGTGTATATATTAGTGTATATATCAGTGTGTATATATTAGTGTGTATATATCAGTGTGTGTATATATCAGTGTATATATATTAGTGTGTATATATTAGTGTGTATATATCAGTGTGTATATATTAGTGTATATATCAGTGTGTATATATTAGTGTGTATATATCAGTGTGTGTATATATCAGTGTATATATATTAGTGTGTATATATTAGTGTATATATATTAGTGTGTATATATCAGTGTGTATATATTAGTGTATATATATTAGTGTATATATCAGTATGTATATATTAGTGTGTATATATTAGTGTATATATATTAGTGTATATATCAGTATGTATATATTAGTGTGTATATATCAGTGTGTATATATTAGTGTATATATCAGTGTGTATATATTAGTGTGTATATATCAGTGTGTATATATTAGTGTATATATCAGTGTGTATATATTAGTGTGTATATATCAGTGTGTGTATATATCAGTGTATATATATTAGTGTGTATATATTAGTGTATATATATTAGTGTGTATATATCAGTGTGTATATATTAGTGTATATATATTAGTGTATATATCAGTATGTATATATTAGTGTGTATATATCAGTGTGTATATATTAGTGTATATATCAGTGTGTATATATTAGTGTGTATATATCAGTGTGTGTATATATCAGTGTATATATATTAGTGTGTATATATTAGTGTATATATATTAGTGTGTATATATCAGTGTGTATATATTAGTGTATATATATTAGTGTATATATCAGTATGTATATATTAGTGTATATATATTAGTGTGTATATATTAGTGTGTATATATCAGTGTGTATATATTAGTGTATATATCAGTATGTATATATTAGTGTGTATATATCAGTGTGTGTATATATCAGTGTATATATTAGTGTGTATACATTAGTGTGTATATATCAGTGTGTATATATTAGTGTATATATCAGTATGTATATATTAGTGTGTATATATCAGTGTGTGTATATATCAGTGTATATATTAGTGTGTATATATTAGTGTGTATATATTTTTAAACGTTCTATGAATGTACATGTAGAGTATATGCAGTACAGGTATGAGTACCTTGGCCAGCAGCAGCTCCCACAGACTCAACACTTTTGTCAAACGAGGAAGAACGATGTCCATCAGTTCCTCGTCCTCACACTGCTCCACCAGCTGTAAACAATGCACGGTCGTCATGGCAACACATCACATATCTGTATTCACTTCGTTTCATGGTGTCATAAAACCTTTACTTTGAAAGTTTGTGTCATTACCTCCTGCAGTCGTTCCCGTCTCCTCTCTGCCTGCTGCTCTGCTGTTGCCATGGTGACACTAAGTTTCGGAGGTCGGCCGCGACGGCCCCGCCTGCTGACGAGGCCTACCGTCACCTGAGTGAGATCAGATTAACCAATTATTTACCAGAGTGCCGGTCATGAAGAAGAACAGCAGATGGAAATGTGACGTTTCTACAGACACAAATTAAAGAAGACGAAGATATCGCCGAGGCAACCGCCGAGTCGACCAGGGCGAGGCAACCGCCGAGTCGACCAGGGAGAGTCGACCAGGGCAAGTCGACCAGGGCAAGTCGACCAGGGCGAGTCGACCAGGGCGAGTCTGAGACAGACGCAGGAAGAGAGCATGTCAGGTGCCGACGTCATCTTCTGCCTTCTGCTTAAAAGTGAAACTTACAGACTCTTAACACGATGTAACGTTCGTCTGTCTGCGTTATTACATCACTCTGATCCTTTTAGTCACTTTTAGTGAACGTACTTTGATCCCGTTTCACGGCTCTCGCTCAACACTGGAACCAGTTCTTAGTCACTTGGACCCGAAATAATGGAAATAAGGTCCAAGTTTCCCTTTAATGGTTTAAATTTAAAGTTTATTGTGTTTTTCACAAATTCCAGTTCAAAGTTAACAAACCTTCGGAGGTGGTCCCAGTGGTCGGCCCCGCCCCCTGCCCCGCCCCCTGCCCCGTCCGCGTCCTCGGGGCCGGCCGGGGCCCCGGTGATGGAGGCCCCTGAGTCCTACAGCTGCAGCTGGGCCCCCCTCCACCTAATCAATCAATCAGTCGATCAGTACACACAACAGTGATTAGTTAGTAAATCATGCTGTAATTAACTTCATTAATAAGAGAAGTTGTTGTTAACCAGCCAGTAATCAATCAATCAATCAATATAAATCATGCAGTAATTAACTTGATAAACCAGACAGCAAACAGCTCCCAGTGCTCCCAGTGTTCCCAGTTATCAGCTGATGTTTTGTATTGAAAACCTTCACTTGTTGATTCAGATCAATACAATCACTGATCAATACAATAAATCGGTTGAAAGTCATTGGTCCTGATTTTTGCTCTAATTGGTGGATTGGTCACTTACTCTGTTTGTTGCCGTGGCAACAGGTTTGCCTTCCTTCTTCTTCTCCTCCTCCTCGTCTTTGACGCCTGCTGACGCAGCCGCTGTCGGCTCCTGTGATTGGCTGTCGTCTCTGAGGGGGTGTGGCGTGTTGCCGGGCGGGTCTGGCTCTCCGTGGGTCGGATTCAGTTTGTAGTGGCGGTTCAGGCCTCCGGGGCCGATGTAGGCCTTGTCACAGGTCTGGCAGCAGTGGGACCGTGACTTGTGGCTGTAAGTGAGCGAGGGGGAGGTTCCGGGGGCGGAGCCGTCCTTCCTCCCGCCCTCGCCCTCCTCCTCCTCCACGCTCATGTCGGAGTAGTCGTCTGAGTCGGACTGATGGCTGTCGGCCAGGTCCTCCGTCTTGATGAACTTGTAGTCTTTGGCTTTGTACTTCGGTGGTCTTGAGACCCGACCGGATCTGGTCTGGACTTTGACCGCCTTCTTTTCTCTCTTCTTCAGCTTCTTTCCCCTCTCTTTTTCTTTCTCCTTATCCCTCCCTGCTGGGGGCGGGGCTACAGGGGGCGGGGCCCCTGTGGGGGGGCGGGCAGCAGCGGTTGTGGTGTTCTGTGCCGGGACCGCTGTGATGGTGGCAGCTGGTTTAATGGGGCCCTTACTGGCAGCCACCGTCATGCCGTTAGTGGGGGTTTTAATTAGCGGGAAGCTAACAGTTTTAATGGAGGAGGGGGGCGGGGATTTAACTGTGGAAGTGGGCGGAGTCTTAATAGCAGAAGGACTCTGGACTCTGATAGGGGAGGATGCGGGTTTCTGACCCACAGCTGAAGCGGCACTGGCTGATGTTGTCTGGCCCGTCAGCTTGTGGACCAATGGGAGCAGAGATCCGACCACGGGGGCGGGGCTCTGCAGGAGCAGCTGGATGTGCGGGTCGCCGGGACTCTGCTGTAGAAAGAACTGCTGGCCCTGCTGACCAACCACAGGCTGGATGTGAATGATCTGAGCGCTGTTCAGGCTGCCGTTGGTCGACAGCTTCACCTGTGGCTGATTGACACTCAAACTCTTCTGCTGGGGGGCAGCACCAGGCTTCACTTCCTGTTTGGGAGGAATCTGGATCTGGATCCTGACTGGTTCTGACTGTGGACAGAAAAACCAGAAACCACATAAGAAGTCAGAGAGATCAAACCTGACAAACAGCTGCTTCATGACTATATCGGTCTAAATCATTCAGTAATAATCAATAATTATGGACGATACAAAGCTGGTTCTTCAAAAACTATCTATCTCACCTTCTTCTGGACCACCTGGACCGAGCCGCTGGTCTGCATGGCGACCTGCTGGGCTGCAGTCTTCAGCTGCTGCGAGGCGTTGTTCTGGGAGGAGGTCTTCAGGCTCTGCTGAGGTACCTGGATGTGGACCTGCTGCTGGGGGGGCTGGACCTGCTGCTGGGACTTGGTGACCTGGTTGATGACCTGCTGCAACTGGCTGGGGTCCAGAGCCGCGTTGTGGACCGGGATGGTTTTTACAACCTGGCTCTGCTGGAGCAGCTGCGCGGCCTCGGTGTCAGAGACCTGGACGATCTGCTGCTTGGTGAGCTGGTCCAGCAGAGCCTGCTGTTCCTCGGCCGTCAGCCCGGAGCTCTCCAGCAGGCTGCCGTCCGGCTGCACGTAGATGATGGTGGTGTTGACCAGGTCCGGGCTCAGGCCTGTGAACTCTGTGCCCAGCAGGATGCTCTGTTCCCCCGGGCAGCTCTGGAGGAAGTCCGCCAACTGAGCTCCGGACCCTGCCGGTAAACTGTCCCCGGGCTGGGAGCACTGAGCTCCGGGCACTGACTGTAAGCTCTCCCCGGGCTGAGTGCACTGTGTGGCGGGGGCTGACGGTAGACTGTCCCCGGACTGGGAGCACTGGGCGGCGGCGGCGGCTGACGGTAGACTGTCCCCGGGCTGGGAGCACGGGGCGGCGGGGGCTGACGGCACACTGTTCCCGGGCTGGGAGCACGGGGCGGCGGGGGACCGAGCCGCGGCCCCCGGCGGCTCCGCTGCTGTTATTGTCCTGCTCGGACCGCTGTCCTCCTCGTTGTCCGCCATTTTGGCTGCGAGGCTAACTATTAGCTTAGCTCAGACTGGGGGCCAGTCGGTGGATCAAATCAATCTGATCGGAGATCGATATCACCGGATAAAACACGTTCCTGTAAGATTAGTGTGTGCTGGTGAATAAAACGCACCGCTGCGGTGAATGACCGCATTAACGGGAGCGGTGATAACGGGAGCGGGTAACGGTTAGCCTAGCTTAGCCCTCACTCATCGGGAGCGCGGACTCCCCGGACCGGATCCACCGGACCGGGTTCAGTTTTACAAAGTAAATATTCTGATATGTATTATTTTTTCACAAACAGATTTTATATTAAAACTAATTGAAACTTTACACACGAAGTTAATTTCTGTAAAGAAAAATTCACATTTGGATTAAAATGCTTTTCAAACGGTGTGAAGTGTTTTATTAACGTCACATGAAAGTTGCAGTGAACATTTCATTTTCCATTAAAATAAACTAATGTTTAGGATAGTAGTCCAACTGTTATCTTCGTCTAAAATCTATTTAACATCTCAACAAAAACGTATTTGGTAAACGGACTGTGCTTATTTACCAGCTGTCTACACATGGATGTATTATAAGAGCTATTATAATATCTTATATCATCTTATATGTTATAACATCTTATAATATCTTATAATATCTTATATCTTATAACATCTTATAATATCTTATAACATCTTATAATATCTTATATCTTATAATATCTTATGATATCTTATAACATCTTATATCTTATAACATCTTATAATATCTTATATCTTATATCTTATAATATCTTATAATATCTTATAACATCTTATATCTTATAACATCTTATAATATCTTATAATATCTTATATCTTATAACATCTTATAATATCTTATATCTTATAAAATCTTACGTTATCTTATAACATCTTATATCTTATAACATCTTATAATATCTTATATCTTATAACATCTTATAATATCTTATAACATCTTATATCTTATAACATCTTATAATATCTTATAATATCTTATATCTTATAACATCTTATAATATCTTATATCTTATAACATCTTATAATATCTTATAACATCTTATAATATCTTATATCTTATAATATCTTATAACATCTTATATCTTGTAACATCTTATAACATCTTATATCTTATAACATCTTATAACATTTTATGTCTTATAACATCTTATAACATCTTATATCTTATAACATCTTATAATATCTTATATCTTATAACATCTTATAACATCTTATATCTTATATCATCTTATAACATCTTATATCTTATAACATCTTATAATATCTTATAATATCTTATATCTTATAACATCTTATAATATCTTATATCTTATAACATCTTATGATATCTTGTAACATCTTATAACATTTTATGTCTTATAACATCTTATAACATTTTATGTCTTATAACATCTTATAACATCTTATAACATTTTATGTCTTATAACATCTTATAACATCTTATATCTTATAACATCTTAAAATATCTTATATCTTATAACATCTTATAACATCTTATATCTTATAATATGTTATATCTTATAACATCTTATAACATCTTATATCTTATAACATCTTATAACATCTTATATCTTATAACATCTTATAACATCTTATATCTTATAACATCTTATATCTTATAACATCTTATCTTATAACATCTTATATCATCTTATATCTTATAACATCTTATAATATCTTATATCTTATAACATCTTATAACATCTTATATCTTATATCTTATAACATCTTATAACATCTTATATCTTATAACATCTTATATCTTATAACATCTTATCTTATAACATCTTATAACATCTTATATCTTATAACATCTTATAATATCTTATATCTTATAACATCTTATAACATCTTATATCTTATAACATCTTATAACATCTTATATCTTATAACATCTTATATCTTATAACATCTTATATCTTATAACATCTTATTATATCTTATAACATCTTATAACATCTTATTATATCTTATAACATCTTATATCTTATAACATCTTATAACATCTTATATCTTATAATATCTTATATCTTATAACATCTTATATCTTATAATATCTTATATCTTATAACATCTTATAACATCTTATATCTTATAACATCTTATAACATCTTATATCTTATAACATCTTATATCTTATAACATCTTATCTTATAACATCTTATATCTTATAACATCTTATATCTTATAACATCTTATCTTATAACATCTTATAACATCTTATATCTTATAACATCTTATAATATCTTATA
This sequence comes from Thunnus albacares, assembly GCF_914725855.1. NCBI lineage: Eukaryota > Metazoa > Chordata > Actinopteri > Scombriformes > Scombridae > Thunnus > Thunnus albacares. The sequence continues at coordinate 30,720,789 of NC_058120.1, read as the reverse complement.
TCTTATAACATCTTATAACATCTTATATCTTATAACATCTTATAACATCTTATATCTTATAACATCTTATATCTTATAACATCTTATATCTTATAACATCTTATTATATCTTATAACATCTTATAACATCTTATTATATCTTATAACATCTTATATCTTATAACATCTTATAACATCTTATATCTTATAATATCTTATATCTTATAACATCTTATATCTTATAATATCTTATATCTTATAACATCTTATAACATCTTATATCTTATAACATCTTATAACATCTTATATCTTATAACATCTTATATCTTATAACATCTTATTATATCTTATAACATCTTATAACATCTTATTATATCTTATAACATCTTATAACATCTTATATCTTATAACATCTTATAACATCTCATATCTTATAACATCCTATAACATCTTATATCTAATAACATCTTATAACATCTTATAATATCTTATAACATCTTATAACATCTCATATCTTATAACATCTTATAACATCTTATATCTTATAACATCTTATAACATCTTATTATATCTTATAACATCTTATAACATCTTATATCTTATAACATCTTATAACATCTCATATCTTATAACATCTTATAACATCTTATATCTAATAACATCTTATAACATCTTATATCTTATACCATCTTATAACATCTTATAACATCTTATATCTTATAACATCTTATTATATCTTATAACATCTTATAACATCTTATATCTTATAACATCTTATAACATCTTATATCTTATAACATCTTATATCTTATAACATCTTATAACATCTTATATCTTATAACATCTTATAACATCTTATATCTTATAACATCTTATAACATCTTATATCTTATAACATCTTATATCTTATAACATCTTAAAACATCTTATATCTTATAACATCTTATAACATCTTATAACATCTTATATCTTATAACATCCTATAACATCTTATATCTTATAACATCTTATATCTTATATCTTATAACATCTTATAACATCTTATATCTTATAACATCTTATATCTTATATCTTATAACATCTTATATCTTATAACATCTTATAACATCTTATATCTTATAACATCTTATAACATCTTATATCTTATAACATCTTATAACATCTTATATCTTATAACATCTTATAACATCTTGTAACATCTTATATCTTATAACATCTTATAACATCTTATATCTTATAACATCTTATAACATCTTATATCTTATAACATCTTATAACATCTTATATCTTATAACATCTTATATCTTATAACATCTTATAACATCTTATTATATCTTATAACATCTTATAACATCTTATTATATCTTATAACATCTTATAACATCTTATTATATCTTATAACATCTTATAACATCTTATAATATCTTATAACATCTTATTATATCTTATAACATCTTATTATATCTTATAACATCTTATAACATCTTATAATATCTTATAACATCTTATAACATCTTATAATATCTTATAACATCTTATAACATCTTATTATATCTTATAACATCTTATAACATCTTATTATATCTTATAACATCTTATAACATCTTATATCTTATAACGTCTTATATCTTATAACATCTTATAACATCTTATTATATCTTATAACATCTTATAACATCTTATATTTTATAACGTGTCTGCCTAAAGAGCTTAGAGCTTTACAATGTTTGCCTCTCACACACACACATTCACTCTCTCACACACACACATTCACTCTCTCTCACACACACATTCACTCTCTCTCTCTCACACACATTCACTCTCTCTCTCACACACACATTCATTCTCTCTCTCTCACACACATTCACTCTCTCACACACACATTCACTCTCTCTCTCACACACACATTCATTCTCTCTCTCACACACATTCACTCTCTCTCACACACACATTCACTCTCTCTCTCTCACACACATTCACTCTCTCTCTCACACACATTCACTCTCTCTCTCACACACATTCACTCTCTCTCTCTCACACACATTCACTCTCTCTCTCTCACACACATTCACTCTCTCTCTCACACACATTCACTCTCTCTCTCACACACATTCACTCTCTCTCTCTCACACACATTCACTCTCTCTCTCTCACACACATTCACTCTCTCTCTCTCACACACATTCACTCTCTCTCTCTCACACACATTCACTCTCTCTCACACACACATTCACTCTCTCTCTCACACACATTCACTCTCTCTCTCTCACACACATTCACTCTCTCTCACACACACATTCACTCTCTCTCTCACACACATTCACTCTCTCTCTCACACACATTCACTCTCTCTCTCTCACACACATTCACTCTCTCTCTCTCACACACATTGACTCTCACACACACACATTCACTCTCTCTCTCACACACATTCACTCTCTCTCTCTCACACACATTCACTCTCTCTCTCACACACATTCACTCTCTCTCTCACACACATTCACTCTCTCTCTCTCACACACATTCACTCTCTCTCTCACACACACATTCACTCTCTCTCTCACACACATTCATTCTCTCTCTCACACACACATTCACTCTCTCTCTCACACACATTCACTCTCTCTCACACACACATTCACTCTCTCTCACACACACATTCACTCTCTCTCACACACACATTCACTCTCTCTCTCACACACACATTCACTCTCTCTCACACACACATTCACTCTCTCTCACACACACATTCACTCTCTCTCTCTCTCTCACACACATTCACTCTCTCTCACACACACATTCACTCTCTCTCTCTCTCACACACACATTCACTCTCTCTCTCTCACACACATTCACTCTCTCTCACACACACATTCACTCTCTCTCACACACACATTCACTCTCTCTCTCTCACACACATTCACTCTCTCTCTCTCACACACATTCACTCTCTCTCTCTCACACACACATTCACTCTCTCTCTCACACACATTCACTCTCTCTCTCACACACACACATTCACTCTCTCTCACACACACATTCACTCTCTCTCTCACACACATTCACTCTCTCTCTCACACACACATTCACTCTCTCTCACACACACATTCACTCTCTCTCACACACACATTCACTCTCTCTCTCTCACACACATTCACTCTCTCTCTCACACACACACATTCACTCTCTCTCACACACACATTCACTCTCTCTCTCACACACACATTCACTCTCTCACACACACACATTCACTCTCTCTCACACACACATTCACTCTCTCTCTCTCACACACACATTCACTCTCTCTCTCTCACACACACACATTCACTCTCTCTCACACACATTCACTCTCTCTCACACACACATTCACTCTCTCTCTCACACACACATTCACTCTCTCTCACACACACATTCACTCTCTCTCACACACATTCACTCTCTCTCTCACACACACATTCACTCTCTCTCACACACACATTCACTCTCTCTCTCACACACACATTCACTCTCTCTCACACACACATTCACTCTCTCTCTCACACACACATTCACTCTCTCACACACACACATTCACTCTCTCTCACACACACATTCACTCTCTCTCTCTCACACACACATTCACTCTCTCTCTCTCACACACACACATTCACTCTCTCTCACACACATTCACTCTCTCTCACACACACATTCACTCTCTCTCTCACACACACATTCACTCTCTCTCACACACACATTCACTCTCTCTCACACACATTCACTCTCTCTCTCACACACACATTCACTCTCTCTCACACACACATTCACTCTCTCTCTCACACACACATTCACTCTCTCTCACACACACATTCACTCTCTCTCACACACATTCACTCTCTCTCTCACACACACATTCACTCTCTCTCTCTCACACACATTCACTCTCTCTCACACACACATTCACTCTCTCTCACACACACATTCACTCTCTCTCTCACACACACATTCACTCTCTCTCTCACACACACACATTCACTCTCTCTCACACACACATTCACTCTCTCTCTCACACACATTCACTCTCTCTCTCACACACACATTCACTCTCTCTCACACACACATTCACTCTCTCTCTCACACACATTCACTCTCTCTCTCACACACACATTCACTCTCTCTCTCACACACACATTCACTCTCTCTCACACACACATTCACTCTCTCTCTCACACACATTCACTCTCTCTCTCTCACACACACATTCACTCTCTCTCACACACACATTCACTCTCTCTCACACACACATTCACTCTCTCTCACACACACATTCACTCTCTCTCTCACACACATTCACTCTCTCTCACACACACATTCACTCTCTCTCTCTCACACATTCACTCTCTCTCTCACACACATTCACTCTCTCTCTCACACACACATTCACTCTCTCTCTCACACACACACATTCACTCTCTCTCACACACACATTCACTCTCTCTCACACACATTCACTCTCTCTCTCTCACACACACATTCACTCTCTCACACACACACATTCACTCTCTCTCTCACACACACATTCACTCTCTCTCTCTCACACACATTCACTCTCTCTCTCACACACACACATTCACTCTCTCTCACACACACATTCACTCTCTCTCTCTCACACACATTCACTCTCTCTCTCACACACACATTCACTCTCTCTCACACACACATTCACTCTCTCTCTCACACACACACATTCACTCTCTCTCTCACACACACATTCACTCTCTCTCTCTCACACACATTCACTCTCTCTCTCACACACACATTCACTCTCTCTCTCACACACACACATTCACTCTCTCTCTCACACACATTCACTCTCTCTCTCACACACACATTCACTCTCTCTCTCTCACACACATTCACTCTCTCTCACACACACATTCACTCTCTCTCACACACACATTCACTCTCTCTCTCACACACATTCACTCTCTCTCTCACACACATTCACTCTCTCTCACACACACACATTCACTCTCTCTCTCACACACATTCACTCTCTCTCTCACACACATTCACTCTCTCTCACACACACATTCACTCTCTCACACACATTCACTCTCTCTCTCACACACACATTCACTCTCTCTCTCTCACACACATTCACTCTCTCTCTCTCACACACACATTCACTCTCTCTCACACACACATTCACTCTCTCTCTCACACACACACATTCACTCTCTCTCACACACACACATTCACTCTCTCTCTCTCACACACATTCACTCTCTCTCTCTCACACACACATTCACTCTCTCTCTCACACACATTCACTCTCTCTCTCTCACACACACATTCACTCTCTCTCACACACACATTCACTCTCTCTCTCACACACACATTCACTCTCTCTCACACACATTCACTCTCTCTCACACACACATTCACTCTCTCTCTCACACACATTCACTCTCTCTCTCTCTCACACACATTCACTCTCTCTCACACACACATTCACTCTCTCTCACACACACATTCACTCTCTCTCACACACACATTCACTCTCTCTCACACACATTCACTCTCTCTCTCACACACATTCACTCTCTCTCACACACACATTCACTCTCTCTCACACACACATTCACTCTCTCTCACACACACACATTCACTCTCTCACACACACACATTCACTCTCTCTCACACACACATTCACTCTCTCTCTCACACACATTCACTCTCTCTCACACACACATTCACTCTCTCTCACACACACACATTCACTCTCTCTCTCTCACACACATTCACTCTCTCTCTCTCACACACACATTCACTCTCTCTCTCACACACATTCACTCTCTCTCTCTCACACACACATTCACTCTCTCTCACACACATTCACTCTCTCTCTCACACACACATTCACTCTCTCTCACACACATTCACTCTCTCTCACACACACATTCACTCTCTCTCTCACACACATTCACTCTCTCTCTCTCTCACACACATTCACTCTCTCTCACACACACATTCACTCTCACACACACATTCACTCTCTCACACACACATTCACTCTCTCTCTCACACACATTCACTCTCTCTCTCACACACATTCACTCTCTCTCACACACACATTCACTCTCTCTCACACACACATTCACTCTCTCTCACACACACACATTCACTCTCTCACACACACACATTCACTCTCTCTCACACACACATTCACTCTCTCTCTCACACACATTCACTCTCTCTCACACACACATTCACTCTCTCTCACACACATTCACTCTCTCTCTCACACACATTCACTCTCTCTCACACACACATTCACTCTCTCTCTCACACACACATTCACTCTCTCTCTCTCACACACATTCACTCTCTCTCTCTCACACACATTCACTCTCTCTCTC
>NC_058120.1:30606912-30711912 GCF_914725855.1 Thunnus albacares | reverse complement strand
TTGACAGCTGATCAGTATTAATGTCAGACAGACAGACAGACAGACCGATGTCTCCTCTCGGCTGTCTGACATCCAGCTGTAAAACAAACATCTGGAATAACATCTGAGTGGCTTCCTTCACGGTGAACTCTGAGTAAGTGATCACGGTCTTCTTCCTGCTGCTAACGTTCGTCTGTCCTTCTAACGCAGCATTAGCAGGTGTCAGATGATGCTAACGTTAGCTGGTCTGACTCCGTAAACAGGATGATTGCTCGTTTGTTTGTTGACATTGTGTTTGTTTTTTGTTTGTTTACTGACAGCTGTCAGAGCGGCCTGCTGCTCCCGGACAGACAGCGTCACACAAAACCTCATTAAACAAACCATCAATTAAATGTTTCTCTCAACGTCGGCTGAAAAATGCTATCAGCGCAGCATGATAAACGGTTTCTCACACTTCGGTAAATTAGTATGTTTAATTCGGTTTATGTCTGCTACACCGAGCTGTGTTTCAAACATGTTAAATCTCAGCTGTTTACGTTTGTTCGTGCTGCTCGTTGCCGCCCTCCGAGATTATTGTACGGGGAGAATAGTGCAGAGAAACTGCAAAACCAGTATGAACCAGTATTATATGTTGTCAGATAATGGGCGAGGGATCAGTAAACTGTTCATGGCATTCCTCACACCAAACTTCATTAAACAAATTGCAAATTAAGTCTTTTTCTCCACTCGGGATGAAATGTGTTTACAGCAGGACATGACGTCAGACCTCTAACTATTCAGTAAGAGCTTCATCCACCAAAAAGCGTTTAAACTGTTAAATTAAACTATTAAATCCCGACTGTTCTCTCGTGTTCACGCTGTTTGTGGCTCCTGTAAGGGACGAATAATAAATTATAAACCTGAACTTAAATTTACTGTTTTGTTAAATCCGACGACTCATGTCTTGTTTTACCTGCTGACAAACAGTGAACTGGCGGTTTGGTGCAGCTGAACAGGAAGCAGGATGTTCCTGGATGATGATGATGATGATGATGATGATGATGATGATGATGATGATGTGTCTGCTTAAATGTGATGTTTTTAAACGGAGGTTTTGAACTGACTTCCAGCAGAAATATGGCGACCCCGCCGCTCCCGCCGTCCATCCTGAGGGAGTTCTGCCCGCTCTACTACCTGCTGAACGCCATCCCAGCCAAGGTACTGACCCGGTCCGTTACCAACCAGGCCGAATACGGAACTGTTCCAAACCAGGCCAGGTTCAGGTTAGGGCTGTGCCATATGATGATATCGTGTGACGAGAGAAAATAAAATATTCTCTATTATGTTGTATCGTTTATATCGTTGTGATGCAATTCACACTCTTTACGGCAACTTGTTGTTATTTGGAGTCTGCCCATCTTTTGCATGGATTATATTGATAAATTACTCTTCTTGGCTTTTTACTCGCGAAGCTTTTATCATACTAACAGTAACGTAACGAGTTTAGTTGTCATCAACTCTCCACCGCTGTCTCTCCTCTGCTGCGCTGCACACACGGGGGGGGGGGGGGGGGGGGGGGTACACGGACCAACTACTTATTCATTGAATTAAAATGTGTATATCTGGATGGTATCATTATCAGGATATGAAATGACCCATATCAGGATACGAGATTTTGGTCATATCGCCCAGCCCTAGTTCAGGTAGCAGTGGTCAAGGTGTTTAACTCGTCCTGCCAGCAGAGGGCGCTACAGACTCAGTTATTACAATCAATATTTGACTCATTTAACAGCTTCAGCTCAGTCTGTGGGTCACCTTATTCACCTGAGTGATGGTGATTATGAGGCTGCTGCTCCTGATGATGATGCTAATGATGATGAAGGTCTTTGTCTCCCGTAGGTGCAACGGGGTTTCCGCTCCGTCCTCGTCTACCTGACGGCGGTGGACAGCAGCAGTGACTTCGTGGCGGTGGGCAGCAGCATCGGCATGCTGTACCTGTACTGCCGCCGTCTGGCTCACATGAACAAGTACAGCCTTGAGGTCAGAGCTTCCTCGGCCGTATTCAGACCAAATCAGGCGGTGTGGCGTTCAGCCGCAGGGTCGAGCGGAGGTGTGGGGGGGTTGTGGGCGTGTTTGTTTATGCTATAGAACGTAACCGCTGTGAAACAATCACAAAATAACGTTTTATTGCTCTGATTCACCGGCTTCCTCGCTACCAGCGCTCCCTCTCTTCATTCACTATGTAGCTCACTTGACACAGCTGCTCTCTCTCTTTTTCTCTCGTCTTTTTTAAAACGAGTCGGGAAGCCGACAGTAAAGTCTAACTTTACTTTTAACATTATCAAGCAAAGAGAGATGTCCTCCCTTCATCCTAGTAACGTCTTTGTCGTTCCTCATGGCAGAGTTTACAGCTCTGATCAGTCTGATCATTGGCTGTGATTGGTCACCGCAGCCTTCAGCCGCATTGACGTCAGGTTGCGTTTCTCCAAAAGTTGACTCTGGCTCAACTTTCCGGCCGCAGTCTGGTGCGGCAACAGCCGAACCGCACTACCCCCATTCAAATGAATGGGAGAACTGGCGTTTTCGCTGCACTGCCTTATTTGGTCTGAGTACGGCCTTCTTCTGTGGTGCTCAGGTGGTGTTTAAAGGAACCACACCTTTGACCACAGGACTCACCTGTCCCTGTATTCTCAGTATCCCAGAATCCTTTGTGCTGCAGTCATCTGATTCTGTGATGCTGACAACTAACATGGGGCGGCTGTGGTTCAGGAGGTAGAGCGAGTCGTCCACTAATCTGTAGATCGGCGGTTCGATTCCCGGCTCCTCCAGTCTGCATGTTGATGTGTCCTTGGGCAAGATACTTAACCCCAAGTTGCTCCTGATGGCTGAACCATCAGTGTGTGAATGATTAGATTTCCTCTGATGGGCAGGTTGGGACTTTGCATGGTCGCCTCTGTATCCATTTAGTGTATGAATGTGTGTGAACGGGTGAATGTGATTCGTAGTGTAAAAAGCGCTTTGAGTAGTCGGAAGACTAGAAAGGCGCTATACAAGTACAGTCCATTTACCATTTAACACTGTGTGTGTGTGTGTGTGTGTATTCAGGGAAAGTGTGATGCGATCACAGCTGTGAAGCTGCTGAGCTGTTTTGATGATCTGGTAGCCGTGGGAACAGCGTCGGGCTGTGTGGCAGTCTTCCAGCTGGTGTCTCCACTTCCTGGTCGCAACAAACAGGTGAGCGGATGGACAGGTGTATTTTAGACAAGTAGAGCAGTGTGTGTGTCTGTTAATCAGCTGTAACACGTGTCTGTGTGTCTGTAGCTGAGGCGTTTTGATGTGGTTGGGCTCCATAAAGGGATGGTCACGTCTCTGGCCTGGAGCACGAATGGCATGAAACTGTTTTCTGGAGATGATAAAGGACGAGTGGTGTTCTCCGCTCTGGACCTGGACCAGGTGACACCTCAACACAGCAAGTTCACATGAGATCATACGAACCAGAGCGTCATCCTGACTTTTTATGTGTATGTGTGTGTGTGCAGGGTGTGTGTAAACCTGTGCTGCTGTTGGAGGAGTCTTCAGGTGTGGTTCAGTTGGAGTACAGTCACCAGGTGCTGCTGGTCTCGACACAGCAGAGATCTCTGCTTTACTGCACACAGACACAGGAGGTCCAGCAGCTGGGCACCAAGCCCAGGAAGAGGTTACTGCACAACACATTTAACATACTACATACATGTAACATACAACACAGGTGACATACTACATACATGTGACATATAAAACGTAACATACTACATACATGTGACAGTTATTTTAACAGTGACCATAGCTCCATATGGCATCCATATTGTATTTGTCTGTGCTGACAGCAGCTGTGTGTGTTGCAGCAGCGGCAGGTTTGGAGCGTGCTTTCTGCCGGCGCTCTGTAAGCAGAGCGACCTGCAGGTGTTTGCTGCTCGGCCGGGACTCCGACTCTGGAGGTCAGATATCAAAGGACAGGTAGAGGACACGCGTCTGCTGAAACCACTGTTCAACACGCAGGTACGCTCAACCATACTGCAAACACATATATGTAGTACTCTTACTGCTGTTACTATGGCAACTAGTACCAAATACTACTGCTGGAGCTACCACTGCTACTACTATTGCTACTGTACTGCTAATACTACTGCTACTGTACTGCTAGTATTTCTGCTCCTGCTGGCGTGCTTTTGTAATATTAGTATTAGTTAGTATACTGCTTAGTAACTGCTGCTAAGTGTTATTACTGCTCCTCTTTCTGTAACAGACAGGAACACGTGGTGTCAGTTCTGCTCTACTGACTGTTAATGGTAATAACTATAAATGCTTTCTACCTGTCTCACCTACCTGTCTCACTCTGTCAGATTCCTCAGTTTGAGTTATTTCCTCGTCCTGGACCAATCGGAGCTTACCGCCCAGCAGACAGACAGCTCGGTCTGCTCAGCTGTTTCCTCAGAGAGGGTTGGATCCTCAGCTGGAACGAGTACAGCATCTATGTCTTAGACTGCATTAACGAGGTACAAGATACTTTTAATGAGGTACAAGATACTGTTAATGAGGTACAAGATACTGTTAATGAGGTATAAGATACTGATAATGAGGTACAAGATACTGTTAATGAGGTGTAAGATACTGTTAATGAGGTACAAGATACTGTTAATGAGGTATAAGATACTGATAATGAGGTATAAGATACTGATAATGAGGTACAAGATACTGTTAATGAGGTGTAAGATACTGTTAATGAGGTACAAGATACTGTTAATGAGGTATAAGATACTGTTAATGAGGTATAAGATACTGATAATGAGGTACAAGATACTGTTAATGAGGTATAAGATACTGATAATGAGGTACAAGATACTGTTAATGAGGTGTAAGATACTGTTAATGAGGTACAAGATACTGTTAATGAGGTACAAGATACTGTTAATGAGGTATAAGATACTGATAATGAGGTACAAGATACTGTTAATGAGGTATAAGATACTGTTAATGAGGTACAAGATACTGTTAATGAGGTATAAGATACTGTTAATGAGGTACAAGATACTGTTAATGAGGTATAAGATACTGATAATGAGGTACAAGATATGAGGGTAATGAGGGTTGGATCCTCAGATGGAACGAGTACAGCATCTATGTCCTAGACTGCATTAACGAGGTACAAGATACTTTTAATGAGGTACAAGATACTGTTAATGAGGTACAAGATACTGTTAATGAGGTATAAGATACTGTTAATGAGGTACAAGATACTGTTAATGAGGTATAAGATACTGTTAATGAGGTACAAGATACTGTTAATGAGGTATAAGATACTGTTAATGAGGTACAATATACTGTTAATGAGGTATAAGATACTGTTAATGAGGTACAAGATACTGTTAATGAGGTATAAGATACTGATAATGAGGTACAAGATACTGTTAATGAGGTATAAGATACTGTTAATGAGGTACAAGATACTGTTAATGAGGTATAAGATACTGTTAATGAGGTACAAGATACTGTTAATGAGGTATAAGATACTGATAATGAGGTACAAGATATGAGGGTAATGAGGGTTGGATCCTCAGCTGGAACGAGTACAGCATCTATGTCCTAGACTGCATTAACGAGGTACAAGATACTTTTAATGAGGTACAAGATACTGTTAATGAGGTACAAGATACTGTTAATGAGGTATAAGATACTGTTAATGAGGTACAAGATACTGTTAATGAGGTATAAGATACTGTTAATGAGGTACAAGATACTGTTAATGAGGTATAAGATACTGTTAATGAGGTATAAGATACTGTTAATGAGGTACAAGATACTGTTAATGAGGTATAAGATACTGTTAATGAGGTACAAGATACTGTTAATGAGGTATAAGATACTGATAATGAGGTACAAGATACTGTTAATGAGGTAATGAGGTACAAGATACTGTTAATGAGGTATAAGATACTGTTAATGAGGTAATGAGGTACAAGATACTGTTAATGAGGTAATTAGGTATAAGATACTGTTAATGAGGTAATGAGGGTTGGATCCTCAGCTGGAACGAGTACAGCATCTATGTCCTAGACTGCATTAACGAGGTACAAGATACTTTTAATGAGGTACAAGATACTGTTAATGAGGTACAAGATACTGTTAATGAGGTATAAGATACTGATAATGAGGTACAAGATACTGTTAATGAGGTGTAAGATACTGTTAATGAGGTACAAGATACTGTTAATGAGGTATAAGATACTGATAATGAGGTACAAGATACTGTTAATGAGGTACAAGATACTGTTAATGGGGTATAACATACTGATAATGAGGTACAAGATACTGTTAATGAGGTACAAGATACTGTTAATGAGGTATAAGATACTGATAATGAGGTACAAGATACTGTTAATGAGGTGTAAGATACTGTTAATGAGGTACAAGATACTGTTAATGAGGTATAAGATACTGATAATGAGGTACAAGATACTGTTAATGAGGTATAAGATACTGTTAATGAGGTACAAGATACTGTTAATGAGGTACAAGATACTGTTAATGAGGTATAAGATACTGATAATGAGGTACAAGATACTGTTAATGAGGTAATGAGGTACAAGATACTGTTAATGAGGTATAAGATACTGTTAATGAGGTAATGAGGTACAAGATACTGTTAATGAGGTATAAGATACTGTTAATGAGGTACAAGATACTGTTACTGAGGTATAAGATACTGTTAATGAGGTATAAGATACTGTTACTAAGGTATAAGATACTGTTTATGAGGTACAAGATACTGTTAAGGAGATACAACATACTGTTAACAAGCTAAAAGATGCCATTAATGAGTAACAAGCTACTGTTAACACGCTAAAAGATACTGTTAATGATGTACAAGATACTGTTAACAAGGTACACTGATATGTCAAAAATATTGTAACCGCTTAACCTCCTCTGCTGGTGCATTTGCTGCATTTCTTGTCACATTACAGACAATTGGGAACAGTGTAAAATCATTTGCAGAAATGTGTGTTGTGCCTGTGTTAGATGCACATTCAAACATGGCACCATAACACCATTAGTGAACAAAAACAACTGAATATGGCTGAGGTGTTAACAACAACGTTGCCAGTTCATCCTTGTTGTGTGTCATTTACCATCCCTCCCCCTCATTTCGTGTCATTTCTCTGACATCAGCTGTATATATAGTATATTCAGTGTATATACAGCATATACAGTATGACTATACAATATATATCTGATATGGATCTGATCAATTGTGTTGCATTCAGGTGATCATTGGTGCGTTGGAGAGCAGTGGAGACATTGTGTCAGTCTCATGTTGTGACAACGAGATCTTCATTCTTAAAGGAGACAGAGACATCATCCGCTTGTCCAACAGCCCTGAGGGACTGGCCTCCAACTGTAAGTAATACTGCCACTGCTACTACTACTGCTACTACTGCTACTGCTACTGCTATTGCTACTACTACTGCTGCTACTGCTACTGCTACTGCTACTGCTACCACTGCCACTGCTACTGCTACTGCCACTGCTACTGCTACTGCTACTGCTACTACTACTGCTGCTACTGCTACTGCTACTGCTACTGCTACTGCTACCACTGCCACTGCTACTGCTACTGCTACTGCTACTGCTACTGCTACTGCTACCACTGCCACTGCTACTGCTACTGCTACTGCTACTGCTACTACTACTGCTACTACTGCTACTGCTACTGCTACTGCCACTGCCACTGCTACTACTGCTACTGCTACTGCTACTACTACTACTACTGCTACTACTGCTACTGCTACTGCCACTGCCACTGCCACTGCTACTGCTACTGCTACTACTACTACTGCTACTGCTACTGCTACTGCTACTGCTACCACTGCCACTGCTACTGCTACTGCCACTGCTACTGCTACTGCTACTGCTACTACTACTGCTACTACTGCTACTGCTACTGCTACTGCCACTGCCACTGCTACTACTACTGCTACTACTACTGCTACTACTGCTACTGCTACTGCCACTGCTACTGCTACTACTGCTACTGCTACTGCTACTGCCACTGCTACTGCTACCACTGCCACTGCTACTGCTACTGCCACTGCTACTGCTACTGCTACTGCTACTACTACTGCTACTACTGCTACTGCCACTGCTACTGCTACTGCTACTGCTACCACTGCTACTGCTACTGCCACTGCTACTGCTACTACTGCTACTGCTACTGCTACTGCCACTGCTACTGCTACTGCTACTGCTACTACTACTGCTACTACTGCTACTGCCACTGCTACTGCTACTGCTACTGCTACCACTGCTACTGCTACTGCCACTGCTACTACTACTGCTACTGCTACTGCTACTGCTACTGCTACCACTGCCACTGCTACTGCCACTGCTACTACTACTGCCACTGCTACTGCTACTACTACTGCCACTGCCACTGCTACTGCTACTGCTACTGCTACTGCTACTACTACTGCTACTACTGCTACTGCCACTGCTACTGCTACTGCTACTGCTACCACTGCTACTGCTACTGCCACTGCTACTACTACTGCTACTGCTACTGCTACTGCTACTACTACTGCTACTACTGCTACTGCCACTGCTACTGCTACTGCTACTGCTACCACTGCTACTGCTACTGCCACTGCTACTGCTACTACTGCTACTGCTACTGCTACTGCCACTGCTACTGCTACTGCTACTGCTACTACTACTGCTACTACTGCTACTGCCACTGCTACTGCTACTGCTACTGCTACCACTGCTACTGCTACTGCCACTGCTACTACTACTGCTACTGCTACTGCTACTGCTACTGCTACCACTGCCACTGCTACTGCCACTGCTACTACTACTGCCACTGCTACTGCTACTACTACTGCCACTGCCACTGCTACTGCTACTACTACTGCTACTGCTACTGCTACTACTACTGCTACTGCTACTGCTACTACTACTGCCACTGCCACTGCTACTGCTACTACTACTGCCACTGCCACTGCTACTGCCACTGCCACTGCTACTGCCACTGCTACTACTACTGCCACTGCCACTGCTACTGCTACTACTACTACCACTGCCACTGCTACTGCTACTACTACTGCCACTGCCACTGCTACTACTACTGCCACTGCTACTGCTACTGCTACTACTACTACCACTGCCACTGCTACTGCTACTACTACTGCCACTGCCACTGCTACTGCTACTACTACTGCCACTGCCACTGCTACTGCCACTGCCACTGCTACTGCTACCACTGCCACTGCCACTGCCACTGCCACTGCTACTACTACTGCCACTGCTACTGCTACTACTACTGCCACTGCCACTGCTACTGCTACTACTGCTGCCACTGCCACTGCCACTGCCACTGCTACTGCTACTGCTACTGCTACCACTGCCACTGCTACTGCTACTGCTACTGCTACTGCTACTGCTACCACTGCCACTGCTACTGCTACTGCTACTGCTACTGCTACCACTGCCACTGCTACTGCTACTGCTACTGCTACTGCTACTGCTACTGCTACCACTGCCACTGCTACTACTGCTACTGCCACTGCCACTGCTACTGCTACTGCTACTGCTACCACTGCCACTGCTACTACTGCTACTGCCACTGCTACTGCCACTGCCACTGCTACTACTGCTACTGCTACCACTGCCACTGCTACTGCCACTGCCACTGCCACTGCCACTGCTACTGCCACTGCCACTGCCACTGCTACTGCTACTGCCACTGCCACTGCCACTGCTACTGCTACTGCCACTGCCACTGCCACTGCTACTGCTACTGCTACCACTGCCACTGCCACTGCTACTGCTACTGCCACTGCCACTGCTACTGCTACTGCCACTGCCACTGCTACTGCCACTGCCACTGCTACTGCCACTGCTACCACTATTGCTACTGCTATTACTACTGCTACTACTTCTACTGCTACTGCTACTGTTACTACTTCTAATAGCACTGCTACTACTGCTACTGCTACTACTACTACTACTGCTACTGCTATTACTACTGCTACTACTTCTACTGCTACTGCTACTGTTACTACTTCTAATAGCACTGCTACTACTGCTACTGCTACTACTACTACTACTGCCACTACTGCTGTTACTGCTACTGCTACTACTGCCACTGCTACTACTGCTGTTACTGCTACTGTTACTACTACTGCTACTGCTACTACTGCCACTGCTACTACTTCTACTAGCACTGCTACTGCTACTGCTACTACTGCTGCTACTGCTACTGCTACTGCTACTACTTCTACTAGCACTGCTACTGCTACTGCTACTGCAAATACACCTGTCTCTCTCCCCCAGTGTCAGAGTTCTCAGTGCGGCTGTCCTCACCTTTGACCACGCCCACCATCCTCCCACCAACCGGATCAGTGGAGATGGCTCAGCCAATCAGAACCATGGCCATCATTGTAGAGGGAGGGGGGAGAGAAGGAGGGGGAGGAGGGGAGAGACATGGTGAAGAGGGAAACGAAGAAGAAGAAGAAGAGGAGGAGGTGGAGGAGGCGGAGGAGCATGACGAGCAGCTAGAGGTGAGATACATTAGGCTGTGGTGAGTAAACAGTGCCATGGCCATGGAAGACTGTCATGTGACATTTAAGTGAGAAACAAAATAAAAGCAATTTAACAAATACACACACACTGTGTGTCATTTACATGCAGCGTTAACAATTAACTTGATAGTTCTCTCTTTGTGGGTAAGTGAAATAATATATAAAACACATATTAAATAGCCTAAATCCAAACTCATCCCATCTTACAGCAACACCACAGAGTCATAAAAATAAACATGTTAAAAATGCTGCAATATCTGATAGTCACCAGGTGACGTACATGTGTATCACACTTTCAAACCAACGTACCAAGCATACTTAGTACGTAGTAGTATTTTAATATGGCAATTATGATATACACACCTCCGCGGGTAGACTTTCCTTCCACTCATTTTAACATTGCCGCCGGTCTCTCGTCTACCGTCCCAATCAATCTCATTCAAAACTCCGTGCGGTCTGATGGCGACAAAAGGGTCGACTGCTCCTTCTCCCGTTCCTGGTAATCCTTAAACTGGCACTATCCACTTGCCATTGAGGCCTCATGCAAGAAGTGCTTGTACAAAGATTCATTTAACACATACAAGTGATTTAAGAACATTTATATTATAAAGTCTGATGTTCTTCACGAGATAAAAACCTGTTTGATTGAAATCATAAAATCTTCATCTGACTGAATTTGGAGTTTAAATATGATAAACAGAAATCAACTAAAGTACTGAAATAAATGAGCAAATATGCAAAATTAATACTCTGTTCACCATATTATCATCATCATGGCAGCCAGTTTACTGAGAGGGTTTTTAGATTTTATGATTTTATTGTCATGTTCTGACGCAGCAGCTTCTACATATCAGCAGCTGTAAACAGCTGCCAGATGTTTCTATCAGTAGTAAACAGCTGGCTCAGTGTCTCTGTCCAGTATCATGTTGTGTTGCAGAGTAATGTCACCTACTGTAGGCTGTAATATTCTCTCTTCTAATGTCTCCGTGACTGTCACATGACCACCTCTCATATTAATCGTGGAGCGCTTTGCTATAGAAAGACATTATTTAGCATCTAACTTCATGTCAAAGCGTTCCCTCTTTATTTCTGTCACAGTGCAGCTGATGTTGATTGTTTCAGGTCCTCTAATACTGGAACTTATAAACTTAACTTGAAGCTCTACAGTGTGAAATTCTTGTTTGTGAATGAAACTCACCCAGAAACAGAGAAGAACAGGTAACCTCATATGGACATTTTGGAGGTGTCTATGATGCTAATAAGCAGATCACAGGAACTTTCAGCTCCTCATTAACAGGTGACGTTCATCAGGCTGAAACCAGCGACTTACGACACGTTCAGGTAGTGAAGAGAGTTTTTTGAATCAGACTTGAAACACTCGTATGAGCAAACCTCACACAGAAAAGTCAGAGAGTTTGAGGTCTCGAGACAAGACATGAGGCCCAGGGAGACCTTGCTGTTATTTAATGCTAGCTGTGTATACCTGTGTAAATATGCAGGTGATGGAGCAGCTCTGCCAGCCGCCCAGCATCTTCACCTGCAGCTCTCGCAGCCGCAGCAGCTCTGTCACTTCCTGGGACAGTCTCCATGGAAACGGCCTGGGCTCCAGGCGCTATAGTGCCCCCCTGGGACAGGAGGAGATGCAGCAGGAGCTGGTGGTGAAAGCCATCAGAGTGAAGAAGAAGAAGAGACGGCAGCAAGGCAAGCAGACAGAGAGAGTGAGACAGAGAGACGGTCAGAGAGAGAGAGAGAGAGAGAGAGAGATTAACATGTCCTCTTGTCCGTCCTCAGACAGCGGTGGTGGGAACCGTCTCTCTGAGAGCAGCTGCTCAGACTCCATGTTTGTAGTCCAGGACAGCAGCTGTAGTGATGGAGGAAGTGGAACTCCACTGAGTGACAGAGCTTCCTTCATTGGTCTGGACCTTCAGAACCAGGACTCTCCAGAACAGGACAAGGACCAGTCTTCCTCCAACCAGTCTGGGTCAGTACTTGAAGACTGAAGCAGTGTTGTTCTGTCTCGTCCTTGTTTCTCCTTCCTCCTGACATGACTGTGTCATCTTTATTATCTTGTCCCAGCTCCTGCCTCCCTCCAGACTCCCTGCTCCTCCAGGGCCTGGAACACCAGCTGAACCCAGAGAAGGCATCTGTTCCTGGGGCAGAGACGGAGGTTGTCCCCCCGACCCCGGATGTGGATCTGCTACTAGAGTGCACTTTCTCCTACATGCACACCACTGAAGAGGATGGTGGACAGGAGCAGCAGCCAATGGAGGAGCAGGAGGACGAGTTTCTGAGCCCACTGATTGGACCGGAGGAGCAGGAGCAGGAGGTGGAGGTGTGTTGATGATGGTGATACCTCTATTAAGATATGTTATGTACATGAACTCCTGGTCCCATCAAACATGGCAACAGCAGCTACTGTAGGTTCGTCCTCCAATCTGTTACCTCTGTAACCAGTCACTCTATCTCTATAACTAGTCCCTCTACCTCTATAACTAGTCCCTCTGCCTCTATAACTAGTCCCTCTACCTGTGTAACCAGTCCCTCTACCTCTATAACTAGTTCCTCTACCTCTATAACTAGTCCCTCTACCTCTATAACTAGTCCCTCTACCTCTATAACCAGTCCCTCTACCTGTGTAACCCGTCCCTCTACCTGTGTAACTAGTCCCTCTACCTCTGTAACTAGTCCCTCTACCTCTATAACTAGTCCCTCTATCTGTGTAACTAGTCCCTCTACCTCTATAACTAGTCCCTCTACCTGTGTAACCCGTCCCTCTACCTCTATAACTAGTCCCTCTACCTGTGTAACCCGTCCCTCTACCTGTGTAACTAGTCCCTCTACCTCTGTAACTAGTCCCTCTACCTCTATAACTAGTCCCTCTACCTGTGTAACTAGTCCCTCTACCTCTATAACTAGTCCCTCTACCTGTGTAACTAGTCCCTCTACCTCTATAACTAGTCCCTCTACCTCTATAACTAGTCCCTCTACCTGTGTAACCAGTCCCTCTACCTGTGTAACTAGTCCCTCTGCCTGTGTAACCCGTCCCTCTACCTCTATAACTAGTCCCTCTACCTGTGTAACCCGTCCCTCTGCCTGTGTAACCCGTCCCTCTACCTCTATAACCAGTCCCTCTACCTGTGTAACTAGTCCCTCTACCTGTGTAACCCGTCCCTCTACCTCTATAACTAGTCCCTCTACCTGTGTAACCAGTCCCTCTACCTCTATAACTAGTCCCTCTGCCTCTATAACTAGTCCCTTTACCTGTGTAACCAGTCCCTCTACCTCTATAACTAGTCCCTCTGCCTCTATAACTAGTCCCTCTACCTGTGTAACCAGTCCCTCTACCTCTGTAACTAGTCCCTCTACCTGTGTAACTAGTCCCTCTACCTCTATAACTAGTCCCTCTAACTGTGTAACCCGTCCCTCTACCTGTGTAACCCGTCCCTCTACCTGTGTAACTAGTCCCTCTACCTCTATAACTAGTCCCTCTACCTGTGTAACCCGTCCCTCTACCTCTGTAACTAGTCCCTCTACCTGTGTAACTAGTCCCTCTACCTGTGTAACTAGTCCCTCTACCTCTGTAACCAGTCCCTCTACCTCTATAACTAGTCCCTCTACCTCTATAACTAGTCCCTCTACCTGTGTAACCCGTCCCTCTACCTCTGTAACTAGTCCCTCTACCTGTGTAACTAGTCCCTCTACCTGTGTAACTAGTCCCTCTACCTGTGTAACCCGTCCCTCTACCTCTATAACTAGTCCCTCTATCTGTGTAACTAGTCCCTCTACCTCTACTAGTCCCTCTACCTGTGTAACTAGTCCCTCTACCTCTATAACTAGTCCCTCTACCTCTATAACCAGTCCCTCTACCTGTGTAACTAGTCCCTCTACCTGTGTAACTAGTCCCTCTACCTCTATAACTAGTCCCTCTACCTCTATAACCAGTCCCTCTACCTGTGTAACTAGTCCCTCTACCTCTATAACTAGTCCCTCCACCTGTGTAACTAGTCCCTCTACCTCTATAACTAGTCCCTCTACCTGTGCAACTAGTCCCTCTACCTCTATAACTAGTCCCTCTACCTCTATAACTAGTCCCTCTACCTCTATAACCAGTCCCTCTACCTGTGTAACTAGTAGTTATAGAGGTAGAGGGACTAGTTATAGAGGTAGAGGGACTAGTTACACAGGTAGAGGGACTAGTTATAGAGGTAGAGGGACTAGTTACAGAGGTAGAGGGACTAGTTATAGAGGTAGAGGGACTAGTTACACAGGTAGAGGGACTAGTTATAGAGGTAGAGGGACTAGTTACACAGGTAGAGGGACTAGTTACAGAGGTAGGGGGACTAGTTACACAGATAGAGGGACTAGTTATAGAGGTAGAGGGACTCTACCTGTGTAACTAGTCCCTCTACCTCTATAACTAGTCCCTCTACCTGTGCAACTAGTCCCTCTACCTCTATAACTAGTCCCTCTACCTCTATAACTAGTCCCTCTACCTCTATAACCAGTCCCTCTACCTGTGTAACTAGTAGTTATAGAGGTAGAGGGACTAGTTATAGAGGTAGAGGGACTAGTTACACAGGTAGAGGGACTAGTTATAGAGGTAGAGGGACTAGTTATAGAGGTAGAGGGACTAGTTACACAGGTAGAGGGACTAGTTATAGAGGTAGAGGGACTAGTTACACAGGTGGAGGGACTAGTTATAGAGGTAGAGGGACTAGTTACACAGGTAGAGGGACTAGTTACAGAGGTAGGGGGACTAGTTACACAGATAGAGGGACTAGTTATAGAGGTAGAGGGACTAGTTACACAGGTAGAGGGACTAGTTATAGAGGTAGAGGGACTAGTTACACAGGTGGAGGGACTAGTTATAGAGGTAGAGGGACTAGTTACACAGGTAGAGGGACTAGTTACAGAGGTAGGGGGACTAGTTACACAGATAGAGGGACTAGTTATAGAGGTAGAGGGACTCTACCTGTGTAACTAGTCCCTCTACCTCTATAACTAGTCCCTCTACCTGTGCAACTAGTCCCTCTACCTCTGTAACTAGTCCCTCTACCTCTGTAACTAGTCCCTCTACCTCTATAACTAGTCCCTCTACCTGTGCAACTAGTCCCTCTATCTGTGTAACTAGTCCCTCTACCTCTATAACTAGTCCCTCCACCTGTGTAACTAGTCCCTCTACCTCTATAACTAGTCCCTCTACCTGTGCAACTAGTCCCTCTACCTCTGTAACTAGTCCCTCTACCTCTATAACTAGTCCCTCTACCTCTATAACTAGTCCCTCTACCTCTATAACTAGTCCCTCTACCTGTGTAACTAGTCCCTCTACCTCTATAACTAGTCACTTCATCTTTGCAGGTCATGGTTTGTGCCTTAACCTCAGAATCACCGGGCACTTCTATCGTCTCAATTTATGTTTGAATAAAAGACTTTCAGTGGTTTGAGAGGGATGTACTTGCAGTCTGTGATGACTTTTGCCTCAAAAGCATTCTCCTGTGTTTCTGTGTAGGAGGACGACTTGGCGCTCCCTGCTGGTCTGGCTGACCAGATGTTTTACTCCACTGTGTCCAGTCTGGACAGAAAGCCCAGTATGTCCAGTGATGAAGAGGGAGACATCTACTGCCACAGTCTGCCCCCTGCTGGCAGCGGAGCCGATACCCGCAGCTGTCCATCCAATCAGACAGAGAAGACCACAGACAGACAGACGGACCAGGAAGCTCAAGACAGAGACAGACACAAACCTGACCAGGTGAGACAGACACAAACCTGACCAGGTGAGATTGTCAGCAGGATTTAATATATTTTTTCTTATCTCTTCCTAGTTGGCAGAAAGCTGGATGGGATATTCTGGACCAGGATGTGGAATACTGAGCCTGCAGGTGACGGAAAGGTGTGTGTTCAGGTGTCGCAGGTAGGTGTGGTGTCTGGACTTCAGAGGAGGACTGTGGACAGGTAACAGACAGGTGATCTGTGTGTTGCAGGTATGTGTGGTGCCTGGACTTTAAAGGAGGACTGTTCTGTAGCGTTCTTCCTGAAACTGGCCTCAACTGGCAGCGTTTTGAGGATAATGTCCACCAGATGGCCCTCTCACCTTCAGGTGAGCTGCTGACATCACAAAGGATGGCTCCTCAGTCCGTTCACTAAGAGCAGTCATTTGTAATTCCAGCCTGCTGTAGAAGGTGGATCAGATTGTCAGGTGTACAGGTGTAGGTAGTGTCAGCTGGATGCTAACTGTTGCTATCTAACAGGTAACCTGCTGTGGAAGGTGGAGCAGAAGAGCATGACGGCGTTTGCATGTGCTAAGGTGTCGGTGAAAGGAAAGCGTCACTGGTACAAAGCTGTGGAACAAACCGCTTTCGTAGCTCTGAGTGACGACTCGGCCTGGATCATCAGGACCAATGGAGACCTGTACCTGCAGACAGGTAACTGACACACCTCCTGGTCCAAACCAGTCCAAACTATAGTATGTTAAAGTAATTGTACTGCTTATGTGTGTCACCAGCACCTTTGTGTAGAGACAGGTAAGATGGTGGTTGCCATGGTAACAGTTTGTGTGTCTCTTTCAGGTCTGAGTGTTGAGCGTCCGTGTGCACGCTCAGTGAAGGTGGACACACCCTGCGTGTTCAGCCAGGTGTGTGTGAGAGGAGGCGTGGTCTGGGCTCTGAGCGAACACAAAGCTTTATTCTACAGAGAAGGACTGAACAGCTACTGCAGTGAGGGAGACGGCTGGAAATACGACACTGTCAGGTACTACTGGAGTACTGCTACTACAGTACTACAATATACAGACAGCTACAGTAGTACTGTGTGTAGTAGTTTAGTAAGGAATTATATGAGTGTGTTCATGAACACATCAATGAAGCTGCTGCACAAACACGGATTTTCAGGTGGTGTTAGTGCTGATTCTAACGGTGTGTGTGTGTTGTATGTGTGTGTTGCGTGTGCGTGTCACAGCGAGGCTCAGGGTCTGGATCTGATGTGCGTCGCCCTGGGAGACGGTGGGACGGCCTGGGCGCTGGATGCCAGTGGCAGCCTCTGGTTCAGGACCGGAATCTGTTCATCCAGACCGCATGGAGATGACGATCACTGGTGGCAGGTAGATCAAGCTTATAATTAATTATGAGATCATTAATTAAAAATGATTTGTTTGCTAGAGATCTAACGTTGAACAGAGCTAGGTTTACAGTACTTGCTGAGTCCAAATCAAATGGTGGTCCAAATTGGAAGCACCATGTTTAGTCTTTTGCTGGTCACAACAGGAATGGGGAGGGTTACAGGCACTGAGATGGAAGGAGATAGAGACCCAGTATATAAGACAGAAACTGGATCTGATGTCAGTGCAGTGGGTATGGATGCTGAAGGAGGACAGTAGGGGGGGCTAGAGCAGGAAACAGCGGCCTGTGAGACCAGAGAGGAAGAGTGTGTGTGTGGGTAGTAAACAGTCAGTGACGTGATGAGGACTGCATAGCATGCTGCAAGTTAGCCGCTAGCATGCGGCTACCCAGCCTGTTGGGGTGAACTCTTCAGGGCCTGAATAGGACCCGACGGCTCCAAAACAAGTTAAACTTGTCTATAAAACCTATATTGCGATGTCTACAGGGGGACTGGAGCCAAATATGGAGGCTTAGGATTCTGGAACCCTCACCTGCCCGTTAGCTGTACTCACCTGAAACCCTCACCTGTCCTGTAGCTTTACTCACCTGTAACCCTCACCTGCCCGTTAGCTGCACTCACCTGTAACCCTCACCTGTCCTGTAGCTTTACTCACCTGTAACCCTCACCTGTCCTCTAGCTTTACTCACCTGTAACCCTCACCTGTCCTGTAGCTTTAGTCACCTGTAACCCTCACCTGTCCTGTAGCTTCACTCACCTGTAACCCTCACCTGTCCTGTAGCTTTACTCACCTGTAACCCTCACCTGTCCTGTAGCTTTACTCACCTGTAACCACCACCTGTCCTGTAGCTTTACTCACCTGTAACCCTCACCTGTCCTGTAGCTTTACTCACCTGTAACCACCACCTGTCCTCTAGCTTTATTCACCTGTAACCCTCACCTGTCTTGTAGCTTTACTCACCTGTAACCACCACCTGTCCTGTAGCTTTAGTCACCTGTAACCCTCACCTGTCCTGTAGCTTTACTCACCTGTAACCCTCACCTGTCCTCTAGCTTTATTCACCTGTAACCCTCACCTGTCCTGTAGCTTTACTCACCTGTAACCCTCACCTGTCCTCTAGCTTTATTCACCTGTAACCCTCACCTGTCCTGTAGCTTTACTCACCTGTAACCCTCACCTGTCCTGTAGCTTTACTCACCTGTAACCCTCACCTGTCCTCTAGCTTTATTCACCTGTAACCCTCACCTGTCCTCTAGCTTTACTCACCTGTAACCCTCACCTGTCCTCTAGCTTTAGTCACCTGTAACCCTCACCTGTCCTGTAGCTTTACTCACCTGTAACCCTCACCTGTCCTGTAGCTTTACTCACCTGTAACCCTCACCTGTCCTGTAGCTTTACTCACCTGTAACCACCACCTGTCCTGTAGCTTTACTCACCTGTAACCCTCACCTGTCCTGTAGCTTTACTCACCTGTAACCCTCACCTGTCCTCTAGCTTTATTCACCTGTAACCCTCACCTGTCCTGTAGCTTTACTCACCTGTAACCCTCACCTGTCCTGTAGCTTTACTCACCTGTAACCCTCACCTGTCCTGTAGCTTTACTCACCTGTAACCCTCACCTGTCCTCTAGCTTTACTCACCTGTAACCCTCACCTGTCCTGTAGCTTTACTCACCTGTAACCCTCACCTGTCCTGTAGCTTTACTCACCTGTAACCCTCACCTGTCCTCTAGCTTTATTCACCTGTAACCCTCACCTGTCCTGTAGCTTTACTCACCTGTAACCCTCACCTGTCCTCTAGCTTTATTCACCTGTAACCCTCACCTGTCCTGTAGCTTTACTCACCTGTAACCCTCACCTGTCCTCTAGCTTTATTCACCTGTAACCCTCACCTGTCCTGTAGCTTTACTCACCTGTAACCCTCACCTGTCCTCTAGCTTTATTCACCTGTAACCCTCACCTGTCCTGTAGCTTTACTCACCTGTAACCCTCACCTGTCCTGTAGCTTTACTCACCTGTAACCCTCACCTGTCCTGTAGCTTTACTCACCTGTAACCCTCACCTGTCCTCTAGCTTTACTCACCTGTAACCCTCACCTGTCCTGTAGCTTTACTCACCTGTAACCCTCACCTGTCCTCTAGCTTTATTCACCTGTAACCCTCACCTGTCCTGTAGCTTTACTCACCTGTAACCCTCACCTGTCCTCTAGCTTTACTCACCTGTAACCCTCACCTGTCCTGTAGCTTTACTCACCTGTAACCCTCACCTGTCCTGTAGCTTTACTCACGTGTAACCCTCACCTGTCCTGTAGCTTTACTCACCTGTAACCCTCACCTGTCCTGTAGCTTTATTCACCTGTAACCACCACCTGTCCTGTAGCTTTACTCACCTGTAACCCTCACCTGTCCTGTAGCTTTACTCACCTGTAACCCTCACCTGTCCTGTAGCTTTATTCACCTGTAACCACCACCTGTCCTGTAGCTTTACTCACCTGTAACCCTCACCTGTCCTGTAGCTTTACTCACCTGTAACCCTCACCTGTCCTGTAGTTCTGGTGTGTGACCTTCAGTTTTGGACCAGTTTGATTGACTTTTTCTCTCTGTCTCTTTCTCTCTCCTCTTGTTTCTCTCCTCACCTGTTATCTGCTTACACATCTGCTTCTCAGATCAGTATTTCAGACTACGTGGTGTTTGATCAGGGCAGTCTGTTCCAGACGCTGCTGCAGGCCACGCAGAGCGTTGCCACGGTAACCAGGGCTCCGGTGGAGCGCGTGGTGGCGTTCCTGTCGCAGTACTCGCAGTGTCAGCCGAGCCTGGTCAGCGCCAACAGCAGCGGTGTCTGGGTGGCATCAGGACGCAACCAGCTGCACCTGGCCCGGGGCAGCCTCGTGGGTCAGTACAGACTGGTACAGCAGAGTCCAGTACAGAACAGAACAGCAGAGCCGCACAGTAGAATCCAGTTTCTAGTTTCAGTTTCTGCTCTTTGTGTTTGGGTCCTTCAGGAACTTTCTGGCAGAACGTTGTTCCAAGAGGAACCGTCTCAGCCACCAGGTGGACCTTCATCACATCTTCAGCTGTGCCTCACAGAGAAGGTAACATACCTGGACACAGCTGGGCACTACACATACCTGGACACACCTGGACACCAGTTTTCCTGTGTGTTAAATGTGTTGCAGGTACATTTCTGTGGCTGGCTCAGAGCAGGAAGGATCTGTTCTGTGTTTGGGATCAGGATGGAGAGCTCCGCCCCTCCTCCGTCCCCCTACCACCTGAGGTAAGACACCTGTCTCGCTCTGATTCTACTCGTCTGTACTCAGTCTGTGTTCTGCTAATGTTCTGCTGCGTTCTACCTGTGCGATCAGGTGGAGCTGACTCACCTGTCCGCCTGTCGTGACGCTTTGTGGGGTTTGGACTCACATGGCCGAGTCAGTATTCGCACTCTGTCTGCGTCCTGTCCCACCGGCCTCCACTGGACGCAACTGGACCTCAGTCAGCTAGGTATGTACCTGGGTGGAGGGGGACAGGTGGGTGGAATCAGCAAGTAAACTGGTGATTACCTGTGTAACTAGATCTGCTCATTTAATCCCATAATAACATCAAGTAGTTTCTACTCAGTTAATCTGCTGAGTGTGTTGTCATAGTAACATGATTATCACATGAATGAATGAATGAATGAATGAATTAATTAATTAATACACCTGGAATGAACAGCAGCACTTCTGATATTTACATCACAGTAATAAAGTATAAAGATGTAGAATTAAAGAAAAACACTGAAACTGACTACACTCACACACACACACACACACACACACACACACACACACACTCACACACACACACACTCACACACACACACACACTCTCACACACACACACACACTCTCTCTCACAGCTGTGTTTCTCCATCACTTTGACAGGAGGACGTTGTGTAACAGGTCTGTAATTCAGGTCCAGAGATGTCAGAGGTCAACATGAAGTGTGTGTGTGTGTGTGTGTGTGTGTGTGTGTGTGTGTGTGTGTGTGTGTGTGTGCGTCATACTGTAACCTGACAGAAGGGCAGATCTGTTTTTAGTTCCTTCTCACTATCACAGGCCACATGACTGTCTGTATTTACGACGCTCTGATGACACAGATGAGTCGTGGTGTTTTTCTGGGATCCACATGAGCCTCAGACGCTCTGCTACAAGTACTCTTCATCACATCGTGACGTTCTCTTCATCACATCATGAAGTTTCATTACAGTCATGTGACTCTACAGATGATAAATGTCAGTACTCACTGACATCACAAACAGCTTTAAACAAACCACATGAATCACATGAGATGATGTTTACAGTGTTTCAGGTTCAGACCTGAGAGAAACGCTGCAGAAACAGAGAACAAGAGAACAAATTAAATGAAACAGTAAACACAGAACATTCCTCACCATCAATGAAACCCACAAAGCTGCTGATCAGACTCATCAGAAGCACAAAGTGCAGGGTTGGCGGTGTGATCCCCGGATCCCCTTGAGCAAGACACTGAACCCAAAGTTGAACCCCCCAATGGTCAGGCCATTGCTCTGCCACCATTGGTGTGTGAATGAGAGTGAAGTGCTTTGTCCATTAAGACAGAAAAGCACTGTATACAATAATGCTTGAAAGTTTGTGAACTCTTTAGAATTATCTCTATTTCTGCATAAATGTGACCTAAAACATGATCAGATTTTCATATGAGTCCTAAAACTAGATAAAGACACATCAATTAGACAAACGAGACAAAAACATTAAACTTATTAATTTATTAATTGAGGAAAATGATCCAATCTTACATATTTGTGTGAGAAAATTCTACAGGAAAATGTTGAGGTATCTGTCTGTGAACTGAAGCTCAACAGAAAGTAGGTCATGTAGCAAGATGGCGACCTGAAACACATCATTCAACCAAAGAAGGTTAAAGCAGAAGAAAGTTCATGTTCAGTCGTGACCGTAATCCCACCAACATCCCTGAGCTGACACTGTACTGTCCGGTCCAACGGGCTAAAACTCCTCCAAGCTGATGTGCAGAAACATTTAGTTGAAGTTATTGCTGCATCACACCAGTTACTGAAAGCAAAGGTTCACATACTTACACATACATATAGTATGTAAGATTGGATAATTTTCCTCAATAAATAAATGCACAAGTGTAAAGATTTTGTCTTATTTGTTTAAATGATGTGAGTTTATCTAGTTTTAGGAGCTTCTGTGAAAATCTGATCACGTTTTAGATCATATTTATGCAGAAATAGAGAAAATTCTAAAGTGTTTACAAACTTTCAAGCACAGCTGTATGTGCATTAACATCATAACATTAGTTTCATTAAATTTAGTTTGTTTTGAGATTGTTTGAATGTTTGTCCGTAGTTGGAGGAATATTTTTAGAATATTTGTTTAAAATACAGACAGCTGCAACAGCTCACTGGGGAGGCTAGCAGATGTCAAAGGTCAGCGGGGGTTTGTCAGTAAGCTCTGACCCAGAATCTGCTCTGAAACAGGATGGGTCACCTGATCCTGCTCACATTCCACCTGGACACAAATAAACATCAGGCAGCAGTGAGAACGTGACCTTCACCATCTGTAGAATAACACATGAAATTTACATCAAGGTGGAAATATGAAGAAAAACTTTGTTTCAGTTGTCCTGGACGATGTTGTCTGGGCCTTTAGGGGCTTCTGCAGGTTCTGCAGGTTCTGAGGAGGTGTTAGAGGTCTGTAAGGGGGGCCCCAGTAGACCTTGGAGAGGTTTCATTGGTTCCTCAGGTGAAGAGATTCTGTTAATCCAAGAGGGGTTCTAGTGGTCTCTGGGGCTTCCACTGGTCCTCAGAGATGTTCCAGCGTCAGTGAGTGCAGTTGTGTACAGGTGTGTTACAGGTGCATTGCAGGTGTGTTATAGGTGTGTTACAGGTGCATTGCAGGTGTGTTATAGGTGTGTACAGGTGTGTTATGGGTGTGTTACAGGTGTGTACAGGTGTGTTATAGGTGTGTTACAGGTGCATTGCAGGTGTGTTATAGGTGTGTACAGGTGTGTTATGGGTGTGTTACAGGTGTGTACAGGTGTGTTATAGGTGTGTTACAGGTGCATTGCAGGTGTGTTACAGGTGTGTACAGGTGTGTTATGGGTGTGTTATAGGTGTGTACAGGTGTGTTACAGGTGCATTGCAGGTGTGTTACAGGTGTGTACAGGTGTGTTATAGGTGCGTTGCAGGTGTGTTACAGGTGTGTTATAGGTGTGTACAGGTGTGTTATAGGTGTGTACAGGTGTGTTACAAGTGTGTTATAGGTGTGTACAGGTGTGTTACAGGTGTGTTACACGTGTGTTATAGGTGCGTTGCAGGTGTGTTATAGGTGCATTGCAGGTGTGTTATAGGTGCGTTGCAGGTGTGTTATAGGTGTGTACAGGTGTGTTACAGGTGTGTGTAGGTATGTTATGAGTGTGTTGCGGATGTGTGCAGGTGTGTTGCGGGTGTGTTACAGGTGCGCTGCAGGTGTGTGCAGGTGTGTTACAGGTGTGTGCAGGTGTGTTACAGGTGTGTGTAGGTGTGTTACAAGTGTGTGCAGGTGCGTTGCAGGTGTGTGCAGGTGCGTTGCAGGTGTGTGCAGGTGCGTTGCAGATGTGTGCAGGTGCATTACAGGTGTGTGTTACAGGTGTGTTACGGGTGTGTTACAGGTGTGTTACAGGTGCGCTGCAGGTGTGTTGCAGGTGTGTACGAGTCACATGTTATTTGTGTTGCAGGAGGTGTGCGTCTGGTCAGTGTGAGCTGCGGCAGTCAGAACGTTTGGGCGGTCGACAGTCGAGGAGTCGTTTACTTCAGAGTTGGAACTCAACCTCTGAACCCGAGCATGATGCTGCCGGCCTGGATCCATATAGACCCACCTGTACAGGTAACACACTGAACCACATAGACCCACCTGTACAGGTAACACACTGAACCACATAGACCCACCTGTACAGGTAACACACTGAACCACATAGACCCACCTGTACAGGTAACACACTGAACCACATAGACCTACTTGTACAGGTAACACACTGAACTACATAGACCCACCTGTACAGGTAAGTGTGATGTCATGTGTCCCTGCAGCCAGTAGGAGTGCAGCTGGTCAGTATTCAGACAAGTCCTAACGACCGGCTGCTCTGGGCATTGGACAATAGAGGCAGTGTGTTCGTCAGGACGGGACTCAGCGACGAGATGCCTGTCGGGACGGACTGGGAGCTGGTGCCAGGTATACCTGTCTGTCTGCTCTCTACACCTGTCTACACCTGTCTGTCTGCTCTCTACACCTGTCTGTCTGCTCTCTACACCTGTCTACACCTGTCTGTCTGCTCTCTACACCTGTCTGTCTGCTCTCTACACCTGTCTACACCTGTCTGTCTGCTCTCTACACCTGTCTGTCTGCTCTCTACACCTGTCTACACCTGTCTGTCTGCTCTCTACACCTGTCTGTCTGCTCTCTACACCTGTCTACACCTGTCTACAACTATCTACACCTGTCTATCTGCTCTCTACACCTGTCTGTCTGCTCTCTACACCTGTCTACACCTGTCTACACCTGTCTGTCTGCTCTCTACACCTGTCTGTCTGCTCTCTACACCTGTCTACACCTGTCTACACCTGTCTATCTGCTCTCTACACCTGTCTACACCTGTCTGTCTGCTCTCTACACCTGTCTACACCTGTCTGTCTGCTCTCTACACCTGTCTACACCTGTCTACACCTGTCTGTCTGCTCTCTACACCTGTCTGTCTGCTCTCTACACCTGTCTACACCTGTCTGTCTGCTCTCTACACCTGTCTGTCTGCTCTCTACACCTGTCTACACCTGTCTACACCTGTCTACACCTGTCTATCTGCTCTCTACACCTGTCTGTCTGCTCTCTACACCTGTCTACACCTGTCTACACCTGTCTGTCTGCTCTCTACACCTGTCTGTCTGCTCTCTACACCTGTCTACACCTGTCTACACCTGTCTGTCTGCTCTCTACACCTGTCTACACCTGTCTACACCTGTCTACACCTGTCTACACCTGTCTGTCTGCTCTCTACACCTGTCTACACCTGTCTACACCTGTCTGTCTGCTCTCTACACTTGTCTACACCTGTCTACACCTGTCTGTCTGCTCTCTACACCTGTCTACACCTGTCTATCTGCAGGCCTGGCGGTGAGTCAGCTGGTCCTCAGCTGTCGGACAGTTTGGGTTCGGTGTGTAAACGGAGATCTGGCTCGACGTTACGGTGTCTCTGACAGAAACCCAGCAGGAGATTACTGGAAGAAGATCCCCGGAAATGCCAACTGGTTAACTGGTGAGACTGGTTCACACTGGGTTCATACTAGGTTCATACTGGGTTTATACTGGGTTTGTACTGCATTTATGCTGGGTTTGTACTGGGTTTATTCTGGGTTTGTACTGGGTTTATTCTGGGTTTGTACTGTGTTTATACTGGGTTTGTACTGAGTTTATACTGGGTTTGTACTGGGTTTATACTGGGTTTGTACTGGGTTTATACTGGGTTTGTACTGGGTTTATTCTGGGTTTGTACTGAGTTTACACTGGGTTTGTACTGGGTTTATACTGGGTTTGTACTGGGTTTATTCTGGGTTTATACTGGGATTGTACTGGGTTTATTCTGGGTTTATACTGGGTTTGTACTGTGTTTATACTGGGTTTATACTGGGTTTGTACTGGGTTTATTCTGGGTTTATACTGGGTTTGTACTGGGTTTGTACTGGGTTTATTCTGGGTTTATACTGGGTTTATACTGGGTTTGTACTGGGTTTATTCTGGGTTTATACTGGGTTTATACTGGGTTTGTACTGGGTTTATTCTGGGTTTATACTGGGTTTATACTGGGTTTGTACTGGGTTTATACTGGGTTTATACTGGGTTTGTACTGTGTTTATACTGGGTTTATACTGGGTTTGTACTGGGTTTATTCTGGGTTTATACTGGGTTTATACTGGGTTTGTACTGGGTTTATTCTGGGTTTATTCTGGGTTTATACTGGGTTTATACTGGGTTTATTCTGGGTTTATACTGGGTTTGTACTGGGTTTATTCTGGGTTTATACTGTGTTTATACTGGGTTTGTACTGGGTTTATACTGGGTTTGTACTGCGTTTATGCTGGGTTTGTACTGTGTTTATACTGGGTTTGTACTGCGTTTATGCTGGGTTTATACTGTGTTTATACTGGGTTTATACTGGGTTTATTCTGGGTTTATACTGGGTTTGTACTGTGTTTATACTGGGTTTATACTGTGTTTATACTGGGTTTATACTGGGTTTGTACTGTGTTTATACTGGGTTTATTCTGGGTTTATACTGTGTTTATACTGGGTTTGTACTGGGTTTATACTGGGTTTATACTGTGTTTATACTGGGTTTATACTGGGTTTATTCTGGGTTTATACTGGGTTTGTACTGTGTTTATACTGGGTTTATACTGGGTTTGTACTGGGTTTATACTGGGTTTATACTGGGTTTGTACTGTGTTTATTCTGGGTTTATACTGGGTTTGTACTGGGTTTGTACTGGGTTTATACTGTGTTTATGCTGGGTTTGTACTGTGTTTCTACTGGGTTTGTACTGGGTTTGTACTGTGTTTATTCTGGGTTTATGCTGGGTTTGTACTGTGTTTCTACTGGGTTTGTACTGGGTTTCTACTGGGTTTGTACTGGGTTTGTACTGTGTTTATACTGGGTTTGTACTGTGTTTCTACTGGGTTTGTACTGGGTTTGTACTGGGTTTCTACTGGGTTTGTACTGGGTTTGTACTGTGTTTATACTGGGTTTGTACTGGGTTTCTACTGGGTTTGTACTGGGTTTGTACTGTGTTTCTACTGGGTTTGTACTGTGTTTCTACTGGGTTTGTACTGGGTTTCTACTGTGTTTCTACTGGGTTTGTACTGGGTTTGTACTGTGTTTATACTGGGTTTTTACTGGGTTCCATGTGTGATGACTGAAGCGCAGGTGTGTTTCTCTCTCTGCAGTCACTCCAGAGGATGAGTTGTGGGCGGTGACTCTGATTGGTGGATTGTCCCGTCGACTGACGAAGCTCCTTCCACAGACTCCCTGTAGGCCCGCCCCCTCCGGCCCCCTTCTCAGCGGGGATGATGCCGATGACGAATGG
The DNA here is from genome assembly GCF_914725855.1 of Thunnus albacares. Taxonomy (NCBI): domain Eukaryota; kingdom Metazoa; phylum Chordata; class Actinopteri; order Scombriformes; family Scombridae; genus Thunnus; species Thunnus albacares. The sequence continues at coordinate 30,684,077 of NC_058120.1, read as the reverse complement.
GAGCTCATCTAACCCATGACATCACCGCAATGTCACCGCTGTTCAGTGTTTGTCTGGATTTACCTGGCTGTACACTGTGATGTCACAGTGACACCGCTGGACCGACACTGATTAGGCAGTGACATCACTTTCAAGATGGCCAACACACAGGGAGCCCAGATGTCTGCTGGGAAATTAAGTGAACTGAGACTTTGTACTGAGCACTTTATTCTGAAGGGATGATGGACTACAGATACCTTCACTGAAAATGGTTCTAACCAGTTCTAATTGGTTCTGACTGGTTCTAACTGGATCTAACTGGTTTCATTTATTGATTATTTATCGGAAGCTGGAGGTGCTTCAAGCTAACTGGGAGATTAAAGGGACCAGTCTAGCTCAGTGGTCCACATCAGTCCACGTTTCAGTGTGTCAGGGGGGCAACAGGTGTCGCTGGTTCTCCTCCTGTGGGCCTCAGTTAGTTGCACACCTGTTTGTCTGTCTCACAGTTACCATGGCAACCAGCTGGAGCCCTGCCCACTGGAACTGATCCATCAAAAACTGTAAAAATATCAATGTAATGATCAAAGATTGGACTGGACTGTAGTGGACTCTGATGGACTCTGACAGCATTACCATGGAAACCTGAGCAGGATGTTATGCTGCTGTAAGCTGATTGGTTCTGCTGCTGACCAATAAGAACTCACCTGTTGTTTCATTAATTAACTTAATAAACATCTTTAAACACTGAAGCAGGTTATTGATCAGGATCAATCATTATTGGTTTACTTTACAGTCGGGGTCGGACCCAACAGCTCACGGAACCTCTGAGGGTCTAAAGTGGCCCGTTTACACACATTTTGAGTTTTTGTTCAAACAAAGTTTAAAACGAAACTAAACAATTTTCATCTTCAGTTTATTAAACAGTTTTTGTCACATTTAGAACTCAGATCAGCATTTTCACAACATCATAAAGGTTACATAATAAAGTCATTAACTTTAATTAAAGTAAATATTTACATCCCTGTGTCAGGTGGAAACCTGGCTTCTCAGGGTCCTAAACCCTGAGTGTTTACCTTAAATTGATTGTCTGGAGATAAAAGGTTTTCACCTGAGTATCAGTGATCAGGTCAGTCTTTGTTTACATTGTATTAACGTCATTAACCAACCGGCCAATCACAGCAGTCCCGAGGTGTTTACAGTCTGTTTCCATGGTGACAGCAGTGTCAGGGCCAGTTGAGCGGCTGCAGGAGGGCGGGCAGGTGTGAAATCTGACCTGGGACAGACCGGGCCAAAGTCCTAAGAGCCTGCAGCAGCAGGGGGGGCGGAGCCAGGCCGCACAGCCAGCTGAAAACTTCATTTCCCAGCAGGCTTTGCCAGCGCTGCGTCTCGTCCTGTAGGTGGCGCAGCGCAGGTGCTTCAGGCAGGAAGAGCAGCAGGAAGTCCAGGCATCGCTGAGCGTCACGCCGTTCCCCCGCGGCGGACAAGTCGAGTCGCTGCAGCGCCATATCAAGGCCGTGTGGCGGCGCGCCGTGAACCAGCAGCAGCAGCAGGCAGTCCGGCCGCGACAGTTCCACTGCCAGCTGCAATGCTGTCTTTCCTGCATCCGCCACATGTGCGCAGCCACCGCAGCTGTCCAGGTAGTCCCGCCGCACGCTCTCCGTGTCATAGTCCTTCAGTGCTTCCACCATCATGGCGAGGATGGAGACACGGTTGTAGCGCACCGCCACGTTAAGATGTGGTGCTCCGCCACTCCGGCAGCAACAGAAGCTGCAGCGGGGTGCACTGAGTGCGCTCACTGAGTACCTGGTGAGCAGGTAGCGTGCGTAGTCCTGATGGTCATGCACGACAGCGTACAGCAGTGCCTCCGAGGCGGAGAAGGCGCGCGGCCGGCCGTCGTCCCAGCAGAACACCTCCATCCTGCGCGCATCCTCCAGCAGCCAAACCGGCTGCAGCTCGCGCACCGCGCAGTAGAAGGAGAACGCCGTCCGCTCACACTGCCGCTCCGACGGAGACGAAGACAACCGCTCTAGCTGAGAGGACAGCAGCCACGGCATGACGTCACCTGCAGCTGCAGCACTTCAAAATAAAACACTGAGACTTCAAAATAAAACACGGTGAGGTTCTGAACAGTCTGGTTCAGATTCAGAGTCTCAGCCTGTCAGACCTGCGTCCTCGGATCCTTCTGTCTGATTCAGGTTCAGTCTCAGTCTGTCTCTCAGACCTGCGTCCTCGGATCCTTCTGTCTGATTCAGGTTCAGTCTCAGTCTGTCTCTCAGACCTCTGTCCTCGGAACCTTCAGGCTTTTATAGCTGCAACCCCCCCTCCGCTTTCGCGCCGCCTCGTCGCTCTGCCGCACCGCTCTCCTGCGCCGATCTGCACAGCAGCTTTCTTCTGCTCCTTTGCCGCTCCTCCCGCTTCGTCCCGCCGCTCCGCCCCGGCCAGTTCAGCGCCATGTATGGATGTTTGTTTTGGGGGCCGGTGCGGGGCGGGGCGGGGTGGATCGAGTGTCCCGCATTACGCGCATAGCGAACATAGCGGCCTTTGGAGTCCTGCCGTTTCTATAATGAAGACAGTAAACAGCAGCAGAAAACACACGCGCGCGCGCACACACACACACACACACACACACACACACACACACACACACACACACACACACACACAGCTGATCAACTGTTGTTCACCTGAGATGAGATGAGATGAGATGAGATGAGATGAGATGAGATGAGGGAAACTCAATTTTTAACTAATTTTTCACTTCTAAACTCAGGGTCAGTTACCATGGTCACCGCGGTCATTTACCTGAAGCGAACCCGCTGCTGGCAGGTGAGTTTTTCTGTCTCTTCCTTCAGAGCCAGAAGGTGCAGACGGAGGTTTACTGTCTGTCAGAATCTGAATCGTTGGATAGAAAAGTTGGATATTAGTTTGTCACTGAAGGACTATCTAAAGTTTCCACCTGTTGGTTTATTGTCCTGATGTGCACGAACAATCACTACAAAACCTGTACAGTCACTCAGAGAGTCTGCAGGTCCAGCAGACAGCAGCTCCTGCTCTGAAGGGTTTATTGCATATGGTGAAATCTTCAGACACAGACAGATCAATCAATAACTTTCTCCATCAATGATGATGTGACTGATGCACTGATGGAACAGTTATCATGTCATGTTCGACATGAAACGTTTAATGTTCAGACACATTAATGTTTCTGCCTCCGCTGAATTCACACGGAGGCTCCGCCTGTTATTTACCTGTTGCCATGGTGACTCGTAGTATCGGAGTTGAACTCAGTTTGATTGGTCCACACTCACAGACTCACGGATTTTGAGACGCGTTCCCACTTAATCCTCGAGGATTAGGGCACCTGCAGGCCATGAAGGTGCCCTAAACGGCGCAATGCTGTTGAATTATATTTCATTATCAGTGTTATCATTATTGTCAAAATAAATAAACACATAAATAAACTAAAAAGAAAAACTGAACTTTACAACTAGTCACACATAACAGAAGAAAAGTCAACTTTACAAACTTTAGCAGACAGAAGCTGTGATGTTTACAGATCTACAGAAGAAGTAAAGCAGCGTCATATTTTCATGTTCAATGTGAATGTGTGAAGATGTGTGAAGTAGTTTTGGGGACACTACACTGTATGAGAGTGAAATTACTGAATATTTTTGCACTTTTTAGGTTTATGCTCAACGCAGTATCCCGGGCGCGAGGTTGACGCCAAAATGACATCATCGCGTCTTCCGCGTCAAGTGCGAAGACTCAGAGTACAGTACAGTACAGTATAGGCCTATACATATACAGTATACTCAGAGTACAGTATACATATACAGTATACATATACAGTATACTCAGAGTACAGTATACATATACAGTATACATATACAGTATACTCAGAGTACAGTATACATATACAGTATACATATACAGTATACTCAGAGTACAGTATACATATACAGTATACATATACAGTATACTCAGAGTACAGTATACATATACAGTATACTCAGAATACAGTATACATATACAGTATACATATACAGTATACTCAGAGTACAGTATACATATACAGTATACATATACAGTATACTCAGAGTACAGTATACATATACAGTATACTCAGAGTACAGTATACATATACAGTATACATATACAGTATACTCAGAGTACAGTATACATATACAGTATACTCAGAGTACAGTATACATATACAGTGTTGCTGTTCAGATTTTTTTTTTTTACTTTCTTCAGGTCTGCAGGTCTTTGACCTTGTAAAATGTTTTTACCTTTTGGCTTCCAAGTCACAGTTTGTTCATTTATGTAAATTCACATCAATGAACAAATATCACTCAGGGATACAGAGGATGCTTCCAAGCTGAGTATCATTTACAAACACATTTTACTAAAACATGTTCTCAGTTGTGATATGACCAATAGTGGACTCATGTACAGACGTTAGGCTACACCTGCTAACACACAACTTGATGGAATCTGTTACTACTACACACAGCTAAAGCGAGTCATATTTAGCAGTATAATCCTGCCCTTTAGTTTAGCAGAGCAGTGGATTAGAATGATAAGTAGGGCTTTTCATTTGTGTAAATGTGGAGGAAAAATATATTTAATATATTTTTGCTTATTCATGTAACTGTTAACTACATTGTGTAATCTAAATTTAGCCACAGATGCATTTTTTTAAAAATCTGCTGTTATTCACATAGATAGTCTTGTCGTTCCACTGTAGCCTGATTACTGTTGGCCAAACTTGGACAAGCTTTTGGACTGTAAGTAGTTCTGAGGGATGCTCAATCTCTTGCTCAATCCTCCTCCAGTGTTGATTTTTTGTCTATTAAACCTACAGGAAGGGATTTTAGGTTTAATGATATTTGTATTGTAAATCATTTGGGATTTTGGTTACATTCATATTGTGATACAACTTTAAGTTTGTATATTCCTGGTCTTAAAGGCAGCATTACATTTTTTCTTAAGATGTGAAGATTTGTAAAATATTGTTAATCTAAACAATTAAATTAATTATGTTGAACACGGTAACCTATCTTTAATTTGTTTTACAAGGACACAGAAGAGTTGGAGGCAGGCATCATCTGTGATTGGTCTACCTCAGGATCTGACAACAAGACAGCAACATCATGGTCAAGGGAACCAAATCCTGGAGAGAAGGGATCTCCCAAACTGCAGAACTTAACTGATGGGCATAATATACTGAATCTGATCTATCCTAAGGAACTTAAATGTACTTTTGAAGTGTTTCAGAAGCTGTTCCTTGGACTTGATGGACTAAAAGTCGGTGCAAAAGTCTCAAGAACAGTATTTTCTGAAGATTCCACTTGTTTCACAGCACTATCAGATTTTATTTAGATGATGTTGTATTTTAAGTCCACTGAAGAAGCTACAAAACTGATACTGTAACAGAAAGGGGACAGAAGACACCGTTGGAAATTGTTTTGTCAACTGTCAAGACAAAATTTGTTGCATATTCAGCTCACTCAAAGCAATTTGACAGAGATTTTGAAACCTTGAGCTAAAAGGTTTTTATGATATTGTGTAAAAACACATTGCAGTACCTTAAGAAGATTGGGGCCATTGAAAGTTAATACTTCAAGAGATTTGTTTCCACCTGTGAGAGCAACGTTGTCACAAAATGATTTTAAACTATAATTTAACATTTTATGTTTAGTGCTGTGGTTTTAAATACTTAAGGCCTGTAACTTTGTTGTGAGAGCATAATTCAGTATGTTTGATTTCTAAAGGCAATGTGGCTATTTGTGGGACAACTTATATTTGTGGCGTTGTTTTTTTTAAGGTTCAGATATCAAATGTTCAATTCAATTAAATTCAAATCAGTTCAATCCAATTTTATTTATATAGCACCAAATCACAACAAAAGTCATCTCAGGGCACTTTTCACATAGAGCAGGTCAAGACTGAACTCTTTCATTTACAGAGATCCAATAATTCCTCCATGAGCAACAGCAGGAAAAACTCTCCTTTAACAGGTAGAAACCTCAAGCAGAACCGGACTCTAGGTGGCGCCATCTGCTTTGACCGGTTGGGTTAAGAGAGAGAGAATGGGATGGGGACACAGAGAAGCAGAGCAACAACAGCAACAACAACAACAACAGATACATGACTACCAACAACAAACAGCAGCAACAGCAGGAACAACAGGAGAAGGACATCCCCACGTCAGCGTGGACCAAGAGGTTTCCTGCTGATGAGAAAGCACAAAGAACTCCGGGGAAGGAGTTAAGTTAGTAACATACATTAATGGTAAAAGAATACATACAGATGGAGAGGAGGAGGAGGAGAGAGGAGCTCAGTGCATCATGGGAAGTCCCCCAGCAGTCTAGGCCTATAGCAGCATAACTAAGGGCTGATCCAAGGCGAGCCTGGTCGGCCCTAACTATAAGCTTTATCAAAAAGGAAAGTTTTAAGCCTACTCTTAAACATAGAGAGGGTGTCTGCACCCCGGACTGAATCTGGTAGATGGTTCCATAGAAGAGGAGCCTGATAGCTGAAGGCTCTGCCTCCCATTCTACTTTTAAAGACTGTAGGGACCACCAGTAAGCTGCATACTGGGAGCACAGTGTTCTAGTGGGATAATACGGTATTATGAGCTCTTCAAGATATGATGGTGTCTGACCATTAAGGGCTTTGTAGGTGAGAAGATGCAAACTGTTGTGTTTATTTTTTTTGTTGTTGAGCCAAAACATCTGTTTTTAGAGTGTAAGACATTTATTAATGCCGTTGACAGTATGCATGTGCTATATATGTTAAATAAATTGTCCAGATTATATGGATTTCCTTCACTTGTGTTCTATTCCACACACTGGAGTGTTTAGGGAGAAGAAAGATGTGAGACGTCTCCTGTGAGAGTAGATGTTTCAATCTTATACAGTCAACCCCTAAAACAGTGTCTACATAGTAAAAGGTTTGGTAGCACTAACCCGACATCTCTGATGTGAGTTTGTTGTATAATTATATTATATATATTATTATATTATATATTATATAATTAATATATTAATATATAATTATACATTTAAACAGTCATTTATCCCCATAAATAAATCACAAATTAAATGAGACATTAAATATATTCTGTTTAATTTATGTGTATTTATTTATATATTTATACATTTGTATATTTATGTATTTATTTGTATATTAATTTATTTCCTTCTGCATTTATTCACAGTGTAACTTGCTGCAGCGAAATAAATAAGTCAGTTATTTATTTAAGCATTTTATTATATAATTATTTATGTGTTTATAAATATTTAGTTTTGGCCCTTAATACCCTCCATACAAAGCAGGCACACATTTAAATACACTCATACTGGTACCAGTACTGATACCTTGACTTCCATACTGGTTCCTAAATGATACTTTTTTCAAAACCAATTTTATAAAATCCGTTTTAACAAAAAGAAAATTACATTGAAGTACAAATCTTAAGTTTCATTTTTCAGCTCCTCGGCATTTCTACACACTAACTAAAACTATTTACTACAATCACTTTATATACTGTTGATGCCATCAAGCTAATGTTGTCACGACAACCGTAATGGTGCTTTAATCCCACTCTGACAGCTACTGTACATCCTCCACAGGTTCCCATTCCTGCCCAGCAGCTGAACAACAGACCATCTGTGTGTTTTCATCCAGTTTCAAATATATAAACATTTCTCTGTAAACACAAATGTGGTGTTTTAAACAGGAAAACTGTGATTCCTAATCAATCAACAGTCTGTTCATGAAAGGACACAAGTTCAATTAATTGGTTTTTTTTAACATAGTAGTCACAATATAAAATATAATTCACACCAACACTACATTAAAAATACCCCTTAACTGCACTGAAATTTGTTGCCATTCATCAGAGAAGATCTTAACCAGTTTACATGGAAATGTAAACTGCCCCCCCCCCCCCCCCAGACACACACACACACACACACACACACACACACACACACACACACACACACACACACACTTAACGTACAACAGGTTTCCGTGTGTGCTGTGATACTGCCATCCAGTGGGCACTTAAACAAACACACCACTTTAAATTAATATGTCAAGTATGATATTGTATACAAGCTATACATCCAGTAGCCTACAAAGAATCCAGATGTTTATAATATCACCGTAAATCAATATTATTCCTTCACCTCAACACAAAGTGGGTCACGTGAAGAATCGTTTTCTCTCTTCAACGTCCCTTAAAAAGCACAAACTGGACGTGTTAACAGATTATAACCCTAACAGAGTATTTTCTGTCATCTTAAGACGTACAAATTTGACATTTTAATGCAAACGGCGAACTAGACGTATTGGTCCATATGGCTTGCCATATTCTGTTATAACCCAAACAGGTCATATTTATACAGTAAAGCAAAATCAACCATGACGTGAATAAACCTAAAAACCTCTCGCTTCAGTCTTTTAGTAACCAAACGGAAATAAATGAGGCTCAGTTTCAGGATGTGCAGAGAAAAAACAACACAATACATAAATCTATGAAGGAAATGTTTTACAGGGCAGAATTAGTGTCTAAGCTTGAAGGACACCTCCTTTATCTTACTGTCAAACCAAGTCGAGTCCATTTATTTATAGAGCACATTTAAAAACAACAGTTACAGACAGATTCACATCATGGGCTCATTTGATTGATGGTTACAGTCAAACGAAAACTCAGGATCAACAAAAACAGCACAGTCACAAATAAAATCAGGTAAAATTACAACACAGACAGTGTTACACAAACAAGAAATAAATACAAACCAGTAAAAGCCAGAATGCAGTCAGACATGACGTCATGAAGAAGAGGCTAAAGAGAAGAGACTTCTTATAAAACCATTGACAACATTACTGGAACAGAAATACTGTTGAAATAAAGAACATACAGCTTCAGATGGTACAGAATGTGATGAGAGATCATCAGGCTCAGCTCTCATCACCAGCTGATATTCTTCAGTCCTTATTGGAAAATTAAAATGTAACTCATGTTGTGCAAGTTGAGCAGCTGAACCGCCAAAACAATGATCCTCTCAAACCAACTCTTTAAAAAGACAGATCTGTTGTTGTATGAAACGTCATCCTTGTTATAAATATAACATGTGTATGATATATACAGCATATAATCAGTATATAATATGTCATAACAATGAGGGTTAAAATTGTGACTCGAAGCCTTCAGTGAACAAACACTGAGAAGTGACTTTACAGCAGCAGGAAAACTTCACGGTGTTTTCACACCAAACGCGAGAAAACAAAGTCAAAGTGCATCTATTTGCACCAGGAAACAATTACGTGACACGAATGATGCGAAAACACAAAATTAGCAAGACGAACATGCGAAATTTGAGTCATTCACGTATTCACGTATTCACACGCGTTGAAAATATTCAACTGAGCAAAAAAACTGCACGTATCGCAGAGCTGGAGAGTCTGCACCACACCGGACCACCACACCGGACCACCACACCACACCGGACCACCACACCGGACCAACACACCGGACCACCACACCACACCGGACCACCACACCGGACCAACACACCGGACCACCACACCGGACCACCACACCGGACCAACACACCACACCGGACCACCACACCGGACCACCACACCGGACCAACACACCACACCGGACCACCACACCGGACCAACACACCGGACCACCACACCGGACCACCACACCGGACCAACACACCACACCGGACCACCACACCGGACCAACACACCACACCGGACCAACACACCGGACCAACACACCGGACCACCACACCGGACCAACACACCACACCGGACCACCACACCGGACCAACACACCACACCGGACCAACACACCGGACCACCACACCGGACCATCACACCGGACCACCACACTGGACCAACACACCACACCGGACCACCACACCAGACCACCACACCGGACCAACACACCACACCGGACCAACACACCACACCGGATCACCACACCGGACCAACACACCGGACCACCACACCGGACCAACACACCGGACCAACACACCACACCGGACCACCACACCGGACCAACACACCGGACCAACACACCGGACCACCACACCACACCGGACCAACACACCGGACCAACACACCGGACCAACACACCACACCGGACCAACACACCGGACCAACACACCGGACCAACACACCACACCGGACCACCACAACACACCGGACCAACACACCGGACCAACACACCGGACCAACACACCACACCGGACCAACACACCGGACCACCACACCACACCGGACCAACACACCACACCGGATCACCACACCGGACCAACACACCGGACCACCACACCGGACCACCACACCGGACCAACACACCACACCGGACCAACACACCGGATCAACACACCGGACCAACACACCGGACCACCACACCGGACCAACACACCACACCGGACCACCACACCGGACCACCACACCGGACCAACACACCACACCGGACCACCACACCGGACCAACACACCGGACCACCACACCGGACCACCACACCGGACCAACACACCGGTCTCTGCTCTAATCCAGAGCCGTTTACTGGCATGAAGAGTTAATTTTTTAAAGCTCTGGGATTAAAAATTGATTTATCTTCACTTTTGCTTCTCAACTTAATTCAGCAGATATCTACATATCTTAATATGTAGATATCTCTCTGTGTGTATCTGCTGTATTTATACCTTTACATCATGTTATTATGAGTGCTGATGGAGCAGCTGCCATGTTAGCACTTCTGATCTGAACTCCATTCAGAAAAGAAGCATTTTAACAGTTGTTTGCTTGTCGTCTTGCTGACAAAAGATAAATTCAGACTTTTTACAAATTGGCATTATGATGTAGTTATTTCATCCCTTCCATTCGTTTATTGCAAATAAATCAGAGCAAAATCTGAGTTTATTTTGGGTTCATCCCACTTTAAGGTCTGTGGTTGTTGTCTGGGAAGTGCAGTAAATGTTTGGGGGGAGTTTTGTGTGAGGGGTTAATGCAGTTTATCAGCAAAACTAACAGAGAAGAGTAAATAATGTGTCTCTGAGTGTTTACAGATAAGTGTAGGTGTGACTTGTCAGCAGGAGGACTGAGCTTCAGTAACATCACTGTGCTGAATGTTAAACCTAAACTCAGTCAAACTCCAAGTGACACAAGGTGAAAATTCACTTCGGGTTCGGTGTGAACACACCGTTACAAACCTACCAACGAGATCATTTAACTGTTTTGTGGAAAAACTATATCAGACATGAATTATTATTCAAAATGGAGTACTTTATATACAAGTTAAACTATGTCTGAAAGAGTCTCTCTCTCTGTCACACACACACACACACACACACACACACACACATACATACACACAAGTTTGCTTAAGTCACTTTTGGGGTATTTACATAGACTTGCATTCATTTCCTGGAGACTTACCTTAATCCTAACCATAATCACCGACCCAACAGTCAGCCTTTTACCAATTGGAGACACAGCTTTTGTCCCCAATTGGACAAACGATCCCCAGTTAACTGGTCTTCAGTCTGGTTTGTGTCCCTGAAAGTGACTTAAGTCACAATCACACACACACACACACACACACACACACACACACACACACACACCACACACACGCACTGAGCCGCTGATCGATCACCGTCAGTCTGTTTGATCAGCTTCAGTCCAGCTGGTTCTGGTTGGTTCTGGTTCCGGGTTGGTTGTTCCGGAACTTTTGTGACTCGGTGTGAAGCTTGAATCCCGGGTTAACAGTTAGCTTAGCTTCGGTTAGCTGCAGGTCACGGGTCATTCCCGGAACAGAGTCTGCTGTCCGGAACACACAGTTAGCTTCCGTTAGCTTAGCTCCGCGGCTGCTAGCAGGTAGTTAGCAGTTAGCAGTTAGCCTCGGCATGCCGGCGATGCTGGACAGAAACCCGGAGGTCCCGGGGAAACGGAGGGGCAGAGCTCCAGCGGGCGGCGGCGGCGGCGGCGGCACCGGCCCTGGACCAGCAGCTCACCCCGGCGGGAAGAGCCTGTCCGGTAATGGAACCAGCACAAACAGCTGCTGGGAAGAAGGAAGTTCAGGCTCAAGCAGCGACGAGGAACATGGTGGGTAGCCTCGGACACTGAAGTACTACTGTGTACCGTGTACACTCCGAGTACTCTGAGTACTGGTACTAAGTACTGTTTTGTGTGTGTGTGTGTGCACGTGTGCAGGTGGAGGTGGGATGCGGGTCGGACCGCAGTATCAAGCCGTGGTTCCGGACTTTGACCCGGGTAAGAAACTACACACGAAGTGGTAGCCTCGAGCAACCCAAGCTAACTTCACGATAGTGAAACATACCCGGTCCCAGACTGTTCCCAGACCCGGTCCCAGACCCCAGTAAGGCTGTAGGTTAATAACAGTAGAACGGACTCTGGTTCTGTGACTGTAGGTTAATAACAGTAGAACGGACTCTGGTTCTAAGACTGTAGGTTAATAACAGTAGAACGGACTCTGGTTCTGTGACTGTAGGTTAATAACAGTAGAACGGACTCTGGTTCTGTGACTGTAGGTTAATAACAGTAGAACGGATTCTGGTTCTAAGACTGTAGGTTAATAACAGTAGAACGGACTCTGGTTCTGTGACTGTAGGTTAATAACAGTAGAACGGACTCTGGTTCTGTGACTGTAGGTTAATAACAGTAGAACGGACTCTGGTTCTAAGACTGTAGGTTAATAACAGTAGAACGGACTCTGGTTCTAAGACTGTAGGTTAATAACAGTAGAACGGACTCTGGTTCTAAGACTGTAGGTTAATAACAGTAGAACGGACTCTGGTTCTAAGACTGTAGGTTAATAACAGTAGAACGGACTCTGGTTCTGTGACTGTAGGTTAATAACAGTAGAACGGACTCTGGTTCTAAGACTGTAGGTTAATAACAGTAGAACGGACTCTGGTTCTAAGACTGTAGGTTAATAACAGTAGAACGGACTCTGGTTCTGTGACTGTAGGTTAATAACAGTAGAACGGATTCTGGTTCTGTGACTGTAGGTTAATAACAGTAGAACGGACTCTGGTTCTGTGACTGTAGGTTAATAACAGTAGAACGGACTCTGGTTCTAAGACTGTAGGTTAATAACAGTAGAACGGACTCTGGTTCTGTGACTGTAGGTTAATAACAGTAGAACGGACTCTGGTTCTAAGACTGTAGGTTAATAACAGTAGAACGGACTCTGGTTCTGTGACTGTAGGTTAATAACAGTAGAACGGACTCTGGTTCTGTGACTGTAGGTTAATAACAGTAGAACAGACTGGTTCTAAAACTGTAGGTTAATAACAGTAGAACGGATTCTGGTTCTGTGACTGTAGGTTAATAACAGTAGAACGGACTCTGGTTCTGTGACTGTAGGTTAATAACAGTAGAACGGACTCTGGTTCTGTGACTGTAGGTTAATAACAGTAGAACGGACTCTGGTTCTGTGACTGTAGGTTAATAACAGTAGAACGGATTCTGGTTCTGTGACTGTAGGTTAATAACAGTAGAACAGACTCTAGTTCTAAGACTGTAGGTTAATAACAGTAGAACGGATTCTGGTTCTGTGACTGTAGGTTAATAACAGTAGAACGGACTCTGGTTCTAAGACTGTAGGTTAATAACAGTAGAACGGATTCTGGTTCTGTGACTGTAGGTTAATAACAGTAGAACGGACTCTGGTTCTGTGACTGTAGGTTAATAACAGTAGAACGGACTCTGGTTCTGTGACTGTAGGTTAATAACAGTAGAACGGATTCTGGTTCTGTGACTGTAGGTTAATAACAGTAGAACAGACTCTGGTTCTAAGACTGTAGGTTAATAACAGTAGAACGGATTCTGGTTCTGTGACTGTAGGTTAATAACAGTAGAACAGACTCTAGTTCTAAGACTGTAGGTTAATAACAGTAGAACGGACTCTGGTTCTGTGACTGTAGGTTAATAACAGTAGAACGGACTGTAGTTCTAAGACTGTAGGTTAATAACAGTAGAACGGATTCTGGTTCTGTGACTGTAGGTTAATAACAGTAGAACAGACTCTAGTTCTAAGACTGTAGGTTAATAACAGTAGAACGGACTCTGGTTCTAAGACTGTAGGTTAATAACAGTAGAACGGACTCTGGTTCTAAGACTGTAGGTTAATAACAGTAGAACGGACTCTGGTTCTAAGACTGTAGGTTAATAACAGTAGAACGGATTCTGGTTCTAAGACTGTAGGTTAATAACAGTAGAACGGATTCTGGTTCTGTGACTGTAGGTTAATAACAGTAGAACGGATTCTGGTTCTGTGACTGTAGGTTAATAACAGTAGAACGGACTCTGGTTCTAAGACTGTAGGTTAATAACAGTAGAACGGATTCTGGTTCTGTGACTGTAGGTTAATAACAGTAGAACGGACTCTGGTTCTAAGACTGTAGGTTAATAACAGTAGAACAGATTCTGGTTCTAAGACTGTAGGTTAATAACAGTAGAACGGATTCTGGTTCTGTGACTGTAGGTTAATAACAGTAGAACGGATTCTGGTTCTGTGACTGTAGGTTAATAACAGTAGAACGGACTGTAGTTCTAAGACTGTAGGTTAATAACAGTAGAACGGACTGTAGTTCTAAGACTGTAGGTTAATAACAGTAGAACGGACTCTGGTTCTGTGACTGTAGGTTAATAACAGTAGAACGGATTCTGGTTCTGTGACTGTAGGTTAATAACAGTAGAACGGACTCTGGTTCTGTGACTGTAGGTTAATAACAGTAGAACAGACTCTAGTTCTAAGACTGTAGGTTAATAACAGTAGAACGGATTCTGGTTCTAAGACTGTAGGTTAATAACAGTAGAACGGACTCTGGTTCTGTGACTGTAGGTTAATAACAGTAGAACGGACTCTGGTTCTGTGACTGTAGGTTAATAACAGTAGAACGGACTCTGGTTCTGTGACTGTAGGTTAATAACAGTAGAACGGACTCTGGTTCTAAGACTGTAGGTTAATAACAGTGGAACGGACTCTGGTTCTAAGACTGTAGGTTAATAACAGTAGAACGGACTCTGGTTCTGTGACTGTAGGTTAATAACAGTAGAACGGACTCTGGTTCTGTGACTGTAGGTTAATAACAGTAGAACGGACTCTGGTTCTGTGACTGTAGGTTAATAACAGTAGAACGGACTCTGGTTCTAAGACTGTAGGTTAATAACAGTAGAACGGACTCTGGTTCTGTGACTGTAGGTTAATAACAGTAGAACGGACTCTGGTTCTGTGACTGTAGGTTAATAACAGTAGAACGGACTCTGGTTCTGTGACTGTAGGTTAATAACAGTAGAACGGACTCTGGTTCTAAGACTGTAGGTTAATAACAGTAGAACGGACTCTGGTTCTGTGACTGTAGGTTAATAACAGTAGAACGGACTCTGGTTCTAAGACTGTAGGTTAATAACAGTAGAACGGACTCTGGTTCTGTGACTGTAGGTTAATAACAGTAGAACGGACTCTGGTTCTAAGACTGTAGGTTAATAACAGTAGAACGGACTCTGGTTCTGTGACTGTAGGTTAATAACAGTAGAACGGACTCTGGTTCTAAGACTGTAGGTTAATAACAGTAGAACGGATTCTGGTTCTAAGACTGTAGGTTAATAACAGTAGAACGGACTCTGGTTCTGTGACTGTAGGTTAATAACAGTAGAACGGACTCTAGTTCTAAGACTGTAGGTTAATAACAGTAGAACGGACTCTGGTTCTAAGACTGTAGGTTAATAACAGTAGAACGGATTCTGGTTCTAAGACTGTAGGTTAATAACAGTAGAACGGACTCTGGTTCTGTGACTGTAGGTTAATAACAGTAGAACGGACTCTGGTTCTGTGACTGTAGGTTAATAACAGTAGAACGGACTCTGGTTCTAAGACTGAAGGTTAATAACAGTAGAACGGATTCTGGTTCTAAGACTGTAGGTTAATAACAGTAGAACGGACTCTGGTTCTGTGACTGTAGGTTAATAACAGTAGAACGGACTCTAGTTCTAAGACTGTAGGTTAATAACAGTAGAACGGACTCTGGTTCTAAGACTGTAGGTTAATAACAGTAGAACGGACTCTGGTTCTAAGACTGTAGGTTAATAACAGTAGAACGGATTCTGGTTCTGTGACTGTAGGTTAATAACAGTAGAACGGACTCTGGTTCTAAGACTGAAGGTTAATAACAGTAGAACGGATTCTGGTTCTAAGACTGTAGGTTAATAACAGTAGAACGGACTCTGGTTCTGTGACTGTAGGTTAATAACAGTAGAACGGACTCTAGTTCTAAGACTGTAGGTTAATAACAGTAGAACGGACTCTGGTTCTAAGACTGTAGGTTAATAACAGTAGAACGGACTCTGGTTCTAAGACTGTAGGTTAATAACAGTAGAACGGATTCTGGTTCTGTGACTGTAGGTTAATAACAGTAGAACGGATTCTGGTTCTGTGACTGTAGGTTAATAACAGTAGAACGGACTCTGGTTCTGTGACTGTAGGTTAATAACAGTAGAACGGACTCTGGTTCTAAGACTGTAGGTTAATAACAGTAGAACGGACTCTGGTTCTGTGACTGTAGGTTAATAACAGTAGAACGGATTCTGGTTCTAAGACTGTAGGTTAATAACAGTAGAACGGACTCTGGTTCTAAGACTGTAGGTTAATAACAGTAGAACGGACTCTAGTTCTAAGACTGTAGGTTAATAACAGTAGAACGGACTCTGGTTCTGTGACTGTAGGTTAATAACAGTAGAACGGAATCTAGTTCTGTGACTGTAGGTTAATAACAGTAGAACGGACTCTGGTTCTGTGACTGTAGGTTAATAACAGTAGAATGGACTCTGGTTCTAAGACTGTAGGTTAATAACAGTAGAACGGATTCTGGTTCTAAGACTGTAGGTTAATAACAGTAGAACGGACTCTGGTTCTGTGACTGTAGGTTAATAACAGTAGAACGGACTCTGGTTCTGTGACTGTAGGTTAATAACAGTAGAACGGACTCTGGTTCTAAGACTGTAGGTTAATAACAGTAGAACGGATTCTGGTTCTGTGACTGTAGGTTAATAACAGTAGAACGGACTCTGGTTGTAAGACTGTAGGTTAATAACAGTAGAACGGACTCTGGTTCTAAGACTGTAGGTTAATAACAGTAGAAAGGACTCTGGTTCTAAGACTGTAGGTTAATAACAGTAGAACGGACTCTAGTTCTAAGACTGTAGGTTAATAACAGTAGAACGGACTCTGGTTCTGTGACTGTAGGTTAATAACAGTAGAACGGAATCTAGTTCTGTGACTGTAGGTTAATAACAGTAGAACGGACTCTGGTTCTGTGACTGTAGGTTAATAACAGTAGAATGGACTCTGGTTCTAAGACTGTAGGTTAATAACAGTAGAACGGATTCTGGTTCTAAGACTGTAGGTTAATAACAGTAGAACGGACTCTGGTTCTGTGACTGTAGGTTAATAACAGTAGAACGGACTCTGGTTCTGTGACTGTAGGTTAATAACAGTAGAACGGACTCTGGTTCTAAGACTGTAGGTTAATAACAGTAGAACGGATTCTGGTTCTGTGACTGTAGGTTAATAACAGTAGAACGGACTCTGGTTGTAAGACTGTAGGTTAATAACAGTAGAACGGACTCTGGTTCTAAGACTGTAGGTTAATAACAGTAGAAAGGACTCTGGTTCTAAGACTGTAGGTTAATAACAGTAGAACGGACTCTGGTTCTAAGACTGTAGGTTAATAACAGTAGAACGGACTCTGGTTCTAAGACTGTAGGTTAATAACAGTAGAAAGGACTCTGGTTCTAAGACTGTAGGTTAATAACAGTAGAACGGATTCTGGTTCTGTGACTGTAGGTTAATAACAGTAGAACGGACTCTAGTTCTAAGACTGTAGGTTAATAACAGTAGAACGGACTCTGGTTCTGTGACTGTAGGTTAATAACAGTAGAACGGACTCTGGTTCTGTGACTGTAGGTTAATAACAGTAGAATGGACTCTGGTTCAAAGACTGTAGGTTAATAACAGTAGAACGGATTCTGGTTCTAAGACTGTAGGTTAATAACAGTAGAACGGACTCTAGTTCTAAGACTGTAGGTTAATAACAGTAGAACGGACTCTGGTTCTGTGACTGTAGGTTAATAACAGTAGAACGGAATCTAGTTCTGTGACTGTAGGTTAATAACAGTAGAACGGACTCTGGTTCTGTGACTGTAGGTTAATAACAGTAGAATGGACTCTGGTTCTAAGACTGTAGGTTAATAACAGTAGAACGGATTCTGGTTCTAAGACTGTAGGTTAATAACAGTAGAACGGACTCTGGTTCTGTGACTGTAGGTTAATAACAGTAGAACGGACTCTGGTTCTGTGACTGTAGGTTAATAACAGTAGAACGGACTCTGGTTCTAAGACTGTAGGTTAATAACAGTAGAACGGATTCTGGTTCTGTGACTGTAGGTTAATAACAGTAGAACGGATTCTGGTTCTGTGACTGTAGGTTAATAACAGTAGAACGGACTCTGGTTCTGTGACTGTAGGTTAATAACAGTAGAACGGACTCTGGTTCTGTGACTGTAGGTTAATAACAGTAGAACGGACTCTGGTTGTAAGACTGTAGGTTAATAACAGTAGAACGGACTCTGGTTCTAAGACTGTAGGTTAATAACAGTAGAAAGGACTCTGGTTCTAAGACTGTAGGTTAATAACAGTAGAACGGACTCTGGTTCTGTGACTGTAGGTTAATAACAGTAGAACGGACTCTGGTTGTAAGACTGTAGGTTAATAACAGTAGAACGGACTCTGGTTCTAAGACTGTAGGTTAATAACAGTAGAAAGGACTCTGGTTCTAAGACTGTAGGTTAATAACAGTAGAACGGACTCTGGTTCTAAGACTGTAGGTTAATAACAGTAGAACGGACTCTGGTTCTAAGACTGTAGGTTAATAACAGTAGAAAGGACTCTGGTTCTAAGACTGTAGGTTAATAACAGTAGAACGGATTCTGGTTCTGTGACTGTAGGTTAATAACAGTAGAACGGACTCTAGTTCTAAGACTGTAGGTTAATAACAGTAGAACGGACTCTGGTTCTGTGACTGTAGGTTAATAACAGTAGAACGGACTCTGGTTCTGTGACTGTAGGTTAATAACAGTAGAATGGACTCTGGTTCTAAGACTGTAGGTTAATAACAGTAGAACGGATTCTGGTTCTAAGACTGTAGGTTAATAACAGTAGAACGGACTCTAGTTCTAAGACTGTAGGTTAATAACAGTAGAACGGACTCTGGTTCTGTGACTGTAGGTTAATAACAGTAGAACGGAATCTAGTTCTGTGACTGTAGGTTAATAACAGTAGAACGGACTCTGGTTCTGTGACTGTAGGTTAATAACAGTAGAATGGACTCTGGTTCTAAGACTGTAGGTTAATAACAGTAGAACGGATTCTGGTTCTAAGACTGTAGGTTAATAACAGTAGAACGGACTCTGGTTCTGTGACTGTAGGTTAATAACAGTAGAACGGACTCTGGTTCTGTGACTGTAGGTTAATAACAGTAGAACGGACTCTGGTTCTAAGACTGTAGGTTAATAACAGTAGAACGGATTCTGGTTCTGTGACTGTAGGTTAATAACAGTAGAACGGACTCTGGTTGTAAGACTGTAGGTTAATAACAGTAGAACGGACTCTGGTTCTAAGACTGTAGGTTAATAACAGTAGAAAGGACTCTGGTTCTAAGACTGTAGGTTAATAACAGTAGAACGGACTCTGGTTCTAAGACTGTAGGTTAATAACAGTAGAACGGACTCTGGTTCTAAGACTGTAGGTTAATAACAGTAGAAAGGACTCTGGTTCTAAGACTGTAGGTTAATAACAGTAGAACGGATTCTGGTTCTGTGACTGTAGGTTAATAACAGTAGAACGGACTCTAGTTCTAAGACTGTAGGTTAATAACAGTAGAACGGACTCTGGTTCTGTGACTGTAGGTTAATAACAGTAGAACGGACTCTGGTTCTGTGACTGTAGGTTAATAACAGTAGAATGGACTCTGGTTCAAAGACTGTAGGTTAATAACAGTAGAACGGATTCTGGTTCTAAGACTGTAGGTTAATAACAGTAGAACGGACTCTAGTTCTAAGACTGTAGGTTAATAACAGTAGAACGGACTCTGGTTCTGTGACTGTAGGTTAATAACAGTAGAACGGAATCTAGTTCTGTGACTGTAGGTTAATAACAGTAGAACGGACTCTGGTTCTGTGACTGTAGGTTAATAACAGTAGAATGGACTCTGGTTCTAAGACTGTAGGTTAATAACAGTAGAACGGATTCTGGTTCTAAGACTGTAGGTTAATAACAGTAGAACGGACTCTGGTTCTGTGACTGTAGGTTAATAACAGTAGAACGGACTCTGGTTCTGTGACTGTAGGTTAATAACAGTAGAACGGACTCTGGTTCTAAGACTGTAGGTTAATAACAGTAGAACGGATTCTGGTTCTGTGACTGTAGGTTAATAACAGTAGAACGGATTCTGGTTCTGTGACTGTAGGTTAATAACAGTAGAACGGACTCTGGTTCTGTGACTGTAGGTTAATAACAGTAGAACGGACTCTGGTTCTGTGACTGTAGGTTAATAACAGTAGAACGGACTCTGGTTGTAAGACTGTAGGTTAATAACAGTAGAACGGACTCTGGTTCTAAGACTGTAGGTTAATAACAGTAGAAAGGACTCTGGTTCTAAGACTGTAGGTTAATAACAGTAGAACGGACTCTGGTTCTGTGACTGTAGGTTAATAACAGTAGAACGGACTCTGGTTGTAAGACTGTAGGTTAATAACAGTAGAACGGACTCTGGTTCTAAGACTGTAGGTTAATAACAGTAGAAAGGACTCTGGTTCTAAGACTGTAGGTTAATAACAGTAGAACGGACTCTGGTTCTAAGACTGTAGGTTAATAACAGTAGAACGGACTCTGGTTCTAAGACTGTAGGTTAATAACAGTAGAAAGGACTCTGGTTCTAAGACTGTAGGTTAATAACAGTAGAACGGATTCTGGTTCTGTGACTGTAGGTTAATAACAGTAGAACGGACTCTAGTTCTAAGACTGTAGGTTAATAACAGTAGAACGGACTCTGGTTCTGTGACTGTAGGTTAATAACAGTAGAACGGACTCTGGTTCTGTGACTGTAGGTTAATAACAGTAGAATGGACTCTGGTTCTAAGACTGTAGGTTAATAACAGTAGAACGGATTCTGGTTCTAAGACTGTAGGTTAATTACAGTAGAACGGACTCTGGTTCTAAGACTGTAGGTTAATAACAGTAGAACGAACTCTGGTTCTGTGACTGTAGGTTAATAACAGTAGAACGGATTCTGGTTCTGTGACTGTAGGTTAATAACAGTAGAACGGATTCTGGTTCTAAGACTGTAGGTTAATAACAGTAGAACGGATTCTGGTTCTGTGACTGTAGGTTAATAACAGTAGAACGGACTCTGGTTCTAAGACTGTAGGTTAATAACAGTAGAACGGATTCTGGTTCTAAGACTGTAGGTTAATGACAGTAGAACGGATTCTGGTTCTAAGACTGTAGGTTAATAACAGTAGAACGGACTCTGGTTCTAAGACTGTAGGTTAATAACAGTAGAACGGACTCTGGTTCTGTGACTGTAGGTTAATAACAGTAGAACGGATTCTGGTTCTGTGACTGTAGGTTAATAACAGTAGAACGGACTCTGGTTCTAAGACTGTAGGTTAATAACAGTAGAACGGATTCTGGTTCTAAGACTGTAGGTTAATAACAGTAGAACGGATTCTGGTTCTAAGACTGTAGGTTAATAACAGTAGAACGGATTCTGGTTCTGTGACTGTAGGTTAATAACAGTAGAACGGACTCTGGTTCTGTGACTGTAGGTTAATAACAGTAGAACAGACTCTGGTTCTGTGACTGTAGGTTAATAACAGTAGAACGGACTCTGGTTCTGTGACTGTAGGTTAATAACAGTAGAACGGACTCTGGTTCTAAGACTGTAGGTTAATAACAGTAGAACGGACTCTGGTTCTAAGACTGTAGGTTAATAACAGTAGAACGGACTCTGGTACTGTGACTGTAGGTTAATAACAGTAGAACGGACTCTGGTTCTGTGACTGTAGGTTAATAACAGTAGAACGGACTCTGGTTCTAAGACTGTAGGTTAATAACAGTAGAACGGATTCTGGTTCTAAGACTGTAGGTTAATAACAGTAGAACGGATTCTGGTTCTGTGACTGTAGGTTAATAACAGTAGAACGGACTCTGGTTCTAAGACTGTAGGTTAATAACAGTAGAACGAACTCTGGTTCTGTGACTGTAGGTTAATAACAGTAGAACGGATTCTGGTTCTGTGACTGTAGGTTAATAACAGTAGAACGGATTCTGGTTCTAAGACTGTAGGTTAATAACAGTAGAACGGATTCTGGTTCTAAGACTGTAGGTTAATTACAGTAGAACGGACTCTGGTTCTAAGACTGTAGGTTAATAACAGTAGAACGAACTCTGGTTCTGTGACTGTAGGTTAATAACAGTAGAACGGATTCTGGTTCTGTGACTGTAGGTTAATAACAGTAGAACGGATTCTGGTTCTAAGACTGTAGGTTAATAACAGTAGAACGGATTCTGGTTCTGTGACTGTAGGTTAATAACAGTAGAACGGACTCTGGTTCTAAGACTGTAGGTTAATAACAGTAGAACGGATTCTGGTTCTAAGACTGTAGGTTAATAACAGTAGAACGGATTCTGGTTCTAAGACTGTAGGTTAATAACAGTAGAACGGACTCTGGTTCTAAGACTGTAGGTTAATAACAGTAGAACGGACTCTGGTTCTGTGACTGTAGGTTAATAACAGTAGAACGGATTCTGGTTCTGTGACTGTAGGTTAATAACAGTAGAACGGATTCTGGTTCTGTGACTGTAGGTTAATAACAGTAGAACAGATTCTGGTTCTGTGACTGTAGGTTAATAACAGTAGAACGGACTCTGGTTCTGTGACTGTAGGTTAATAACAGTAGAACGGACTCTGGTTGTAAGACTGTAGGTTAATAACAGTAGAACGGATTCTGGTTCTAAGACTGTAGGTTAATAACAGTAGAACGGATTCTGGTTCTAAGACTGTAGGTTAATAACAGTAGAACGGACTCTGGTTCTAAGACTGTAGGTTAATAACAGTAGAACGGACTCTGGTTCTAAGACTGTAGGTTAATAACAGTAGAACGGATTCTGGTTCTGTGACTGTAGGTTAATAACAGTAGAACAGACTCTGGTTCTGTGACTGTAGGTTAATAACAGTAGAACGGACTCTGGTTCTGTGACTGTAGGTTAATAACAGTAGAACGGACTCTGGTTCTAAGACTGTAGGTTAATAACAGTAGAACGGACTCTAGTTCTAAGACTGTAGGTTAATAACAGTAGAACGGACTCTGGTACTGTGACTGTAGGTTAATAACAGTAGAACGGACTCTGGTTCTGTGACTGTAGGTTAATAACAGTAGAACGGACTCTGGTTCTAAGACTGTAGGTTAATAACAGTAGAACGGATTCTGGTTCTAAGACTGTAGGTTAATAACAGTAGAACGGATTCTGGTTCTGTGACTGTAGGTTAATAACAGTAGAACGGACTCTGGTTCTAAGACTGTAGGTTAATAACAGTAGAACGAACTCTGGTTCTGTGACTGTAGGTTAATAACAGTAGAACGGATTCTGGTTCTGTGACTGTAGGTTAATAACAGTAGAACGGATTCTGGTTCTAAGACTGTAGGTTAATAACAGTAGAACGGATTCTGGTTCTGTGACTGTAGGTTAATAACAGTAGAACGGACTCTGGTTCTAAGACTGTAGGTTAATAACAGTAGAACGGATTCTGGTTCTAAGACTGTAGGTTAATAACAGTAGAACGGACTCTGGTTCTAAGACTGTAGGTTAATAACAGTAGAACGGACTCTGGTTCTGTGACTGTAGGTTAATAACAGTAGAACGGATTCTGGTTCTGTGACTGTAGGTTAATAACAGTAGAACGGACTCTGGTTCTGTGACTGTAGGTTAATAACAGTAGAACGAACTCTGGTTCTGTGACTGTAGGTTAATAACAGTAGAACGGATTCTGGTTCTGTGACTGTAGGTTAATAACAGTAGAACGGACTCTGGTTCTAAGACTGTAGGTTAATAACAGTAGAACGGACTCTGGTTCTGTGACTGTAGGTTAATAACAGTAGAACGGATTCTGGTTCTGTGACTGTAGGTTAATAACAGTAGAACGGACTCTGGTTCTGTGACTGTAGGTTAATAACAGTAGAACGGATTCTGGTTCTGTGACTGTAGGTTAATAACAGTAGAACGGACTCTGGTTCTAAGACTGTAGGTTAATAACAGTAGAACGGATTCTGGTTCTAAGACTGTAGGTTAATAACAGTAGAACAGATTCTGGTTCTGTGACTGTAGGTTAATAACAGTAGAACGGACTCTGGTACTGTGACTGTAGGTTAATAACAGTAGAACGGACTCTGGTTCTAAGACTGTAGGTTAATAACAGTAGAACGGACTCTGGTTCTAAGACTGTAGGTTAATAACAGTAGAACGGATTCTGGTTCTAAGACTGTAGGTTAATAACAGTAGAACGGACTCTGGTTCTAAGACTGTAGGTTAATAACAGTAGAACGGATTCTGGTTCTAAGACTGTAGGTTAATAACAGTAGAACGGATTCTGGTTCTAAGACTGTAGGTTAATAACAGTAGAACGGATTCTGGTTCTGTGACTGTAGGTTAATAACAGTAGAACGGACTCTGGTTCTGTGACTGTAGGTTAATAACAGTAGAACGGACTCTGGTTCTGTGACTGTAGGTTAATAACAGTAGAACGGACTCTGGTTCTAAGACTGTAGGTTAATAACAGTAGAACGAACTCTGGTTCTGTGACTGTAGGTTAATAACAGTAGAACGGATTCTGGTTCTGTGACTGTAGGTTAATAACAGTAGAACGGATTCTGGTTCTAAGACTGTAGGTTAATAACAGTAGAACGGATTCTGGTTCTGTGACTGTAGGTTAATAACAGTAGAACGGACTCTGGTTCTAAGACTGTAGGTTAATAACAGTAGAACGGATTCTGGTTCTAAGACTGTAGGTTAATAACAGTAGAACGGACTCTGGTTCTAAGACTGTAGGTTAATAACAGTAGAACGGACTCTGGTTCTAAGACTGTAGGTTAATAACAGTAGAACGGATTCTGGTTCTGTGACTGTAGGTTAATAACAGTAGAACGGATTCTGGTTCTGTGACTGTAGGTTAATAACAGTAGAACGGACTCTGGTTCTAAGACTGTAGGTTAATAACAGTAGAACGGATTCTGGTTCTAAGACTGTAGGTTAATAACAGTAGAACAGATTCTGGTTCTGTGACTGTAGGTTAATAACAGTAGAACGGACTCTGGTTCTGTGACTGTAGGTTAATAACAGTAGAACGGACTCTGGTTCTAAGACTGTAGGTTAATAACAGTAGAACGGACTCTGGTTCTAAGACTGTAGGTTAATAACAGTAGAACGGATTCTGGTTCTGTGACTGTAGGTTAATAACAGTAGAACGGATTCTGGTTCTGTGACTGTAGGTTAATAACAGTAGAACGGATTCTGGTTCTGTGACTGTAGGTTAATAACAGTAGAACGGACTCTAGTTCTAAGACTGTAGGTTAATAACAGTAGAACGGACTCTGGTTCTAAGACTGTAGGTTAATAACAGTAGAACATACTCTGGTTCTGTGACTGTAGGTTAATAACAGTAGAACGGACTCTGGTTCTGTGACTGTAGGTTAATAACAGTAGAACATACTCTGGTTCTGTGACTGTAGATTAATAACAGTAGAACGGATTCTGGTTCTGTGACTGTAGGTTAATAACAGTGTGCTACAATTACACAGTTACTGTGTGTTTCTGTGTACAAATGTGTTACTGTGTTTAAATGTGCTACTGTGTGTTATCAGACGTGGCCCAGGCAGCTCAGCTCCGAGAGAACCTCGGCATGTTGGTGTGGATCCCCAGCAGCTGTCTGAACCAGACTCAGTGTAAGAAAATTAATATACTGATATCAACCTTATAATGTTATATCAACTTCATATCAACATGAAGAGGACGTTTGTTTCAATGTCATGAATAGTGTAAATACCTGATAAATTTAACATCTCATAACAATTTAATAACAGTAGTAGTTTTTAACAGTTTTAGGTGTTTTTTCTATTCCAGTGGACGAGTACATCGCCATCGCTAAAGAGAAACATGGTTACAACATGGAGCAGGTCAGTCAGACCGCTGTCAGTGATAATGTTAACGACTGTCAGTGATAATGTTACTGACAGTGTAATGGTTCTTCAGGCTCTCGGCATGCTTTTCTGGCACAAACACAACATTGAGAAATCTCTGGCTGACCTGCCAAACTTCACTCCCTTCCCTGACGAGTGGACGGTGGAGGACAGAGTCCTGTTCGAACAGGCCTTCAGCTTCCACGGAAAGAGCTTCCACCGCATCCAGCAGATGGTCTGTTCCCAGTCTCACCAGTGTTTCCACCTTTTTTGAAACCAGTACAGAGTTTATGTACTGCCGTTTAATCCAGAAGACTCACATGATCATTAATCCTGTCTGTGTTTGTAGTTACCTGATAAATCAATGGCCAGTCTGGTTCGGTTTTATTACTCCTGGAAGAAAAGTCGCAGTAAAACCAGTCTGATGGACCGACAGACCCGCAAACACAAAAGAGAGAGAGATGACAGGTGAGCTTCAACCTCCACAGGTATCACCACATCACAGGTAACACCACATCACAGGTAACACCACATCACAGGTAACACCACATCACAGGTAACACCACATCACAGGTAACACCACATCACAGGTATCACCACATCACAGGTAACACCACATCACAGGTAACACCACACCACAGGTATCACCACATCACAGGTATCACCACACCACAGGTATCACCACACCACAGGTATCACCACACCACAGGTAACACCACATCACAGGTATCACCACACCACAGGTAACACCACATCACAGGTATCACCACACCACAGGTAACACCACACCACAGGTAACACCACATCACAGGTAACACCACACCACCGGTATCACCACACCACAGGTAACACCACATCACAGGTAACACCACACCACAGGTAACACCACACCACAGGTAACACCACATCACAGGTATCACCACACCACAGGTATCACCACATCACAGGTAACACCACATCACAGGTAACACCACACCACAGGTATCACCACATCACAGGTATCACCACACCACAGGTATCACCACACCACAGGTATCACCACACCACAGGTAACACCACATCACAGGTATCACCACACCACAGGTAACACCACACCACAGGTAACACCACATCACAGGTAACACCACACCACAGGTAACACCACACCACAGGTAACACCACATCACAGGTATCACCACACCACAGGTATCACCACATCACAGGTAACACCACATCACAGGTAACACCACACCACAGGTATCACCACATCACAGGTATCACCACACCACCGGTATCACCACACCACAGGTAACACCACATCACAGGTAACACCACACCACAGGTAACACCACACCACAGGTAACACCACATCACAGGTATCACCACACCACAGGTATCACCACATCACAGGTAACACCACATCACAGGTAACACCACACCACAGGTATCACCACATCACAGGTATCACCACACCACAGGTATCACCACACCACAGGTAACACCACATCACAGGTATCACCACACCACAGGTAACACCACACCACAGGTAACACCACATCACAGGTAACACCACACCACAGGTAACACCACACCACAGGTAACACCACATCACAGGTATCACCACACCACAGGTATCACCACATCACAGGTAACACCACATCACAGGTAACACCACACCACAGGTATCACCACATCACAGGTATCACCACACCACAGGTATCACCACACCACAGGTATCACCACACCACAGGTAACACCACACCACAGGTATCACCACACCACAGGTATCACCACACCACAGGTAACACCACACCACAGGTAACACCACACCACAGGTAACACCACATCACAGGTATCACCACACCACAGGTATCACCACATCACAGGTAACACCACATCACAGGTAACACCACACCACAGGTATCACCACATCACAGGTATCACCACACCACAGGTATCACCACACCACAGGTATCACCACACCACAGGTATCACCACATCACAGGTATCACCACATCACAGGTAACACCACATCACAGGTATCACCACATCACAGGTAACACCACATCACAGGTATCACCACATCACAGGTATCACCACATCACAGGTATCACCACATCACAGGTAACACCACATCACAGGTATCACCACACCACAGGTATCACCACACCACAGGTAACACCACATCACAGGTATCACCACACCACAGGTATCACCACACCACAGGTATCACCACATCACAGGTAACACCACATCACAGGTAACACCACATCACAGGCAATACCACACCACAGGTATCACCACACCACCGGTAATAAACTATGGCTTTAAAATATAAATATAAATAAATATAGTTTCTTCTAACCTTTTTCTTTGTCAACTTTTATTTATAAGGCATATTCAATTATTTTAGTTTATTGAAGTGTCACAGTTAAGGAAGGCTGTGTTAAGTTGAGTTAAATTCTTTTTTTGTGTTGTTTTTACATAAGTTTACATTTTGGCCACCAAAAATGTACTTTTGCCACCAAATTTAGGGACTTGGCCTGTAGATTCAATGCTTCATATATTAGCATCTATCCCTGCAATAGGTGTATGTAATATAAACTGTATAATTTAAACTGTGTTGCAGTGATGATGAGGTGGAGGACAGTAATGGAAATCCTCCCAGTGACTCTGAGTTCAACCCAACTAAAGACGACAAGAAGGAGGTAAACTACTGTTTACTGACTATCTACAGTTTGTTTACTGTTTACTGACTGTTTACTGACTGTTCACTGTTTATTGACTGTTTAGTATTTACTGACTGTTTACTGACTGTTCACTGTTTATTGACTGTTTAGTATTTACTGATTGTTTACTGACTGGTGTTTCAGGTTAGCTCTGGATCAGAGAGGTCAGAGGTCAAACCAGCTATTGGACTGAAGGTAAGAACCGTGGATACAGTGTTGGAGGCGGAGCTCTATTCACTCTTGTGAAAGTTGCTCAGTGGCCCATGAAGCCAAAAGAGCAACTTCCTGCTGTAAAGAAATCGCCCGGATGCATGCATACTGAGCATGCTCAGTAGAAACCTCCGCTGGCTGAGCTGGCTACCTTTAGTTTAGCCCTTTGATAACTTGAGTGGGGATAAAAAGATTTAATCATAGGGCTCCTCTAGAATTTCCAAATGTTATTGAACTGAATGGATCAAATTCTGAGTCATTTCTCAGGTTGTGGTGTTCAAAAAATGTATCTACCGTTTTACAGCTGCTCTTTTTTTGTGCTGGAAAAATGCCTTTTTGGCCCCTGTCAAACCCATAAGTTGTAATTACA
Source organism: Thunnus albacares (assembly GCF_914725855.1). Lineage (NCBI taxonomy): Eukaryota > Metazoa > Chordata > Actinopteri > Scombriformes > Scombridae > Thunnus > Thunnus albacares. The sequence continues at coordinate 30,654,455 of NC_058120.1, read as the reverse complement.
CAGTTTTGCCACAATGTCAAACTGGCTTCACAGCCCGATGCTCTTCCTGGGAGCTTGGTAAGAACACCTCTACCTCTCTGTCTCTCAGTCAGGAGGGAAGGCGTCTCAGCGGGTGAAGAAACGTCCTCCAAGAGGAATGTTCCTGAATCAGCAGGACGTTGTCTCGCTGTCCTCCAGTTCTGCTCAGGGACTCATCCGCCAGCTGGACGTTCAGCTGGTCTCCATCAAGAGACAGGTCTGTCTACCTGTCTGTCTGTAATGGTGTGTGTGTATTTGTCCCGAAACCATCACGGTACAGACATTATGGTTCGGCGCATGCAGTCGTATGAAGAATATGCTTTGTGACCCAAACAGTTATTGTCAAATAGTTAATAATCCACTTACTTAAACGTGCAGAACAATAATTGTAAAGTGTAAGTTCCACCTTGAATGTTTTGGTAGCGCACGACTTAGATGTAGCATGCTCATGGATGTAAGCTAGCTAGCTTTGCCAAAGTAGCCTGGTTAACTTGGTTACCCTGTAGTGTCGCTGCCGTCAGAATGACTAAGGAGGGGACACATAGCACTGAAAGAGTGCAACATTACTATTAAAATATGCTCCGTTCTCCATAGTGAAACATGGAGTGTAAAGTCATTAATACCAAACCGTGAACTTTGTGTACCATTACACACCCACTGTCAGCTGGTCTCCATCAAGAGACAAGTCTGTCTACCTGTGTCTGCTCACTTGTCTGTCTCTCTGTTTCAGATTCAGACCATCAAACAGTCGAACAGCACTCTGAAGGAGAAGCTCAGCTCAGGAGTTGAGGAGTTCAGGCAACCAGAGGTAACCATGGCAACACAGCAACACACTCCAACTGGTTGTCTGTTGATGTTGCTGGTTGTAGTTGCTAATCTTTGTGTTGTCATGTTGCTGTTTTGTTTATTACAGGTGAATCAGAAGTTTAACAGTCGTTGGACCACCGAGGAGCAACTGCTGGCTGTACAAGGTAATCGCCGACTGTCCCCCTGAAACCACCTGTAACCACCTGATTGTCTCCCTGTAACTAGGGTTGGGAATCGAGAACTGGTTCCACATTAGAACTGGTTCCATAATTCTAATTCCAAAGGAATCATCGAGAAATTTTCATTTCAATTCTGCTTTTTGGTTCCTAAACGCGCTACATGTCTTCTGTCTGCCAGGATCTGTCTCCGTTATCCATCAACGCAACAGCATGTCGATTTTTTTACATACGAGCATGCATGGCTAACATCACAACAGTACTGGGTGAAAGATCGCCTGCGGTAAACGCTCTTAAGTGTGGAACATCAAATCTGACCAAACATTTAAGGCAGCATGGCGTTGGTCTCCTAGCCTGAGTGTGTCATCAGCCAGCGTTAGCACCTAGCCAGCACCTCCACTAGAGCCAGGGATACCAAGCTGTGACACAACATATATATATTAAAAGTTATAAGTTACTGTTTTCCTGTTGTCATTAAGCTGTCACTTTGCTTTTTCAACTTTTTCTTCTTGCTCAGCAACGTAAAAGAACTCATCAGCTGCATTCAGACTGAAAACATTGCTGCATGTGTAAAACAATACAAGGGTGAGACAATGAAATATGATCCAGCAGTCCGGTTGGAGTAACAGATTATTGCGTTTAAAGGTTGAGCAGAAAACACTGCACAGTAGTATTCACAGACTGGATTTTACAGCTCTGGAAAGTTATGCTGCAACCCCGTTCACTGGTGTGCATGTGACATGTCTGTGTGCAGGTCCAAGAATTGGTCTTTACACTGACAAGACACTGAGGACTTAAAAAGACTTTGAATTTACTTCTTTTAATGAAACAATAAAAGTCAAAGTAAAGACTTTAAAGAATAAAGATAATTTTGTTATCTAAACATTTGACCTCTTTTTTTTACCATATTGGAATCGAAACTGGGAATCAATTAGCAGAAGCGGAAATCGGAATCAGAATTGATAAAATTCAAACAATACCCAACCCTACCTGTAACCACCTGACTGTCTACCCTTACCCAGGTGACAGACCTGGATTAATTAAACCTTAAATAACTTGATTAAAACCCTTCAGTCCGTGACCACTCCTAACCTTTTCCCTCTTGTCCAATGACGTGCAGCCATCAGAAAGTATGGACGGGACTTCCAGGCGATCTCCGATGTGATTGGTAACAAGTCTGTGGTGCAGGTGAAGAACTTCCTGGTGAACTACAGACGCAGGTTTAACCTGGACGAGGTCCTGCTGGAGTGGGAGGCGGAGCACGGTGTGGAGGGCGGAGCCACCGGGGACGATGACAAGATGGAGGTCGGTCCTGCCGAGGAGGAAGAGGAGACTGTTGTCAGGGAGACGAAGGAGGCTGTCGTCAGAGAGACGAAGGAGGTGAGGAAGGAGTTCTCATGTTACTATACTACAATACTACTGTGTTCTACTGTGTTCTACTGTGTTCTACTGAGTTCTACTTGTTCTCTCTCTGCAGGAGTCGTCCTCTCCGGCGGACTTGGACTCCCAGAAGCCTTTGCCCTCCTGAGGATCTCTGACTCCGCCCCTCTGTTTTTTATGATGTCATCATTTTTTAAAATTTTACTTCCTGGTTATCAATTAGAATGTTGGACTTTTATTGATCAATCAATTGATCAGGTATGTGTGATCTGATGAACTGTCATCACTGTTCTGGACCAATCAGGAAATAGAAATGACCTGTCAATCAAAGTGGGTGGGGCCTGTTTTATTGATATTTTATGTTTTTAAAGGTATAATATGCAGGATTTGTCAGTTGGTGTTTGTAAACACACAGCATTCAAAGTTGGCCCCTCCTCCCCCGAGTGAGCGAGAGGGGAGAGAGGGAAAGAGAGAGAAGGAGGGAGTGAGGGGGAGAGCGAGGAAGGGGGAAAGAGGGAGGGTTTGAAAGCACAAATAAACACGGCCACACCTCCGCACAGCCCTGCAGGAAGCATGCAGAGCTTCATCTTGTCCGCTGTGGTCTCTCTGCTCTGCGTGTGTGTAGCTCAGCCGCCCTCGGTCAGCAGACACACAGACCCGCTGCTCTTCATACATCCCCGACACAGAGAAAGAGAGCAAAGCGGAGCAGAGGAGAGACACAGAAAAAGCTATGTAAGCTGGTCGCTACGCTACGAGTCCCGACCTCACACCCTGTGCTGTTATCGGCTGGGGGTGACACACCCACTGCCCAAAGGTTGAAGCCAAGAAACGCCCCAAACACAACAATGTAATAAGAAAATACAGGCAGAGGGCAGAGTCTCTGCAGATACATACAGACACACTTCTAGTGGGTCATAAGTGATGACTGAGAGGGATCACTGTTGTATGAGTCTCTACATTGTTTTTTAGGAAAATCCTGCGCAGTATACCTTTAAACAGTTTTTGTTGATTTAATCTTTTTTTCTTGTATGTGTGTGTGGCTGTATGGCGGGGTAGGGGGGTTGGGGGTCATCTTGGATGATGTCACTCAGTTAGGGGGTGTGTCCTAACCTGATGATGTCATCCAGTTTAGGTGAGAAGTGAAAATAAACCAAAGTTCATCAATAAATGAGTGTTTCTTCACATTCTTTTCTCTGAAACATTAAACATAATATATATATATATATATATATATATATATATATGTATATAATATTTTTCTCTGTCGACATCAACATGTTTTATACTGACAGGAAGTAACATCACACTGACTGTGACATCACTATGGACACATCCTGAGGTTTCATCTCTTTATTTCCTGTCAGCTGTTTAATAAAAACTTCAAGAAGAAAGTTTAAAGATTTAATTATTTATTTTTGTTTCTTAACAGCACCTCCTCCATTTCCTTTGTACATTGCATTGTGGGAGAAGAACAGATTGTTTGATTAAACTTTATTTAATCTTTAAAACTAAACCTGCTGTTACCTATCCAGTCTCTTAGCCATGAACTGTAGTTGGGTGGCCACTGGCGTGACACTAGCCCACTTAGCCTGGCTCAAAGCTGGTAACAAGTTTTACAAAGAGTCCGGACCAACTCTGCGGTGGAGAATGGGGCGCTGTATTCCAGCACTGCAGCATATTGGCATACAGCTATTTTCTGTGGCTGGAGCTAAAAAACACACACACAATTCCAACTGCCAGTGTTTTTGCACTATGTCGCACACACAGATTACCCACAAAGCCACCTCCTTAAAGGAGCAGGCTTGGCTTGCACCACTACCCCCACTCTGGGTGATGATCAGTTACATACATTGGCAAGGGAAAACAAACATTTTACAAAGGAACATTTCCCACAACAACACATTTCCCACAGTCCTTGAATAGGTCCTCCCCCAATGGAAGGCAACAGAAAGCAGAGGGGGTAATGTCCACAAAATGTCTCTTAAGTGCCTACTGCATGTCCTTCTCGCAGAAATGTAACACTATATTCACACTCTCACAACTGAATAAAGGGGCAGTCTTCTCAATAGAGACATGTAATCCTAACATATTTGTTCCCTACTAGGATAAAGACAAACCACATCTTCCTGAGGCAAGGCAAACAAAAATATGTAAAATAGGACATTAACTCTCAACATAGGACTTTACGGGAGAAAGAAAAAAGATTAGACACCTGTAAACATAGTAAACCACCTGCTTTAACTTACTCATAGGAGTTCTCAACAGTGGGTCACATGTCAAGGGTGCTAAAATAATGAAGTGCAGCCACAGTGTGTATATTACAAAGTATTAGCATGTCACATTTACACCCAGACAAGGCCTATGCATTTTCAGTGTGCTCTCAAATATGAACAGTGCTTAATGTATCTCACTACTTAGTGCAACTTACAAAAATACAGTTCTGGAGCTCTTTTCTTACAAAATTAACACTCTGGAATACTTGTTTTTTTTGTTTTTTTTTAAACAAGGGAGCTCCGGGTAGACTACCATTACTCCCAGTGAGACTGGGGCACATTCTTGCCCTCTCCCAGGACAATGATCTCACCACTAGCTAACTCAGATAAAGTCTCTCCAGTTCTTAGCAATGCTCAGTGACTACCCAGTCACCAAGCTTGTTCGAAGCCCTGTGGACCATCCAGGGTCTCTGAAGTGGAGTGAAGGTAGGAGGGAGACACTGGACATGTCCCCCACCAGGAGGGCCTCCACGGCAGTAACCACAGTCTCTGGTGGAGTGTCCTGCAGGTTGAGGGGACTGATGTCTGGGTCATTGGAGCTTCTGTCTGATGCTGGAGGGAGGACCTCCATTGGTGCCCACTTGTCAAGGCTTTGGAAGACCCAGCTGTTGTCCAGTGGAGTCCTGGAATGGTAAGGCTTGAGTTTGTCATGATGGACCACCTTGACCTTTGCCCTCTGGCTCCTCTGGATATGGTAGACCAAGTCATCCAGCTGGCCCACGATGAAATAGGGGCCCTCATAAGAAGGCAAGAATTTCTGTACCTTGATTTTCACTCTCTTGGTGCCCTTAATCAGGTACCATACTGCAACTCCTACTAGGTAATGGACTTGGTGAATGTTTTTGTCATACTGTCGTTTTGGGATGCTCAGCAGACCTCCCCAGAGCTTCCCGTGCCAGCTGGTGAGAAAGTTCCAACCACTCTCTGATTTGCAAGACATAGAGCAGAGGGAAACTGACAGTATCGTTGTCGGGCAGCGTACAAGCCATCAAGTCGCCTGTGGAGTCTTCCTAGGGCGAGCCTTGGCAGCACAGCTGATGCAAGTGCAGCACCACAGTGTGACATCGATTTTCATGTCATATCAAAAGTACCTGGTCTTAAGGCCCCAAAGTGACCACCCACTGGCCCTCCATGCATCTGTGCCATTACAAAGGTACGGTATGGATGCTGCAGCAGGATTTGTGGGTAAAACACCTTTCTCTTGGCCCAGTAAAACTTCCTCAGTATGACCCATCCCTCTGATAGAGCCATTTCCACTGTGCCCAGTAGGCTTTGGTGGCGGAGCTCCAGGGTGCTCAGTCTATGTCGGTCGGTTCCACCCTTCCTCAAATCACTTGCACACGGGCGCTATGTCAAGGTCAGTTGTTTCTGCCACTTTCAGCTGCTCTTGGGTCCAACCCCTGAACAAATCAGTCTGAGGTGACTCACTCAGCCGGTTGACACTTGAGTGAAATAGGAGGTGGTCATAACTGTTATTGCTGAGAATGTCGACTACCCTCACTAGGGTTTGCTCTGGGGTTGTTGTGAGGAGGACCCCTTCTGTTGGACAGTCTGTCAGACTACACTGTACCTCCTTGTGCTGCTGTTGGTTGCTGCTGGAGTCGGGCTTGGGCATGGTGCAGGGACATGAGCTCCTGCACAGTCTCCTGGACAAGGCGTCAGCTTTTTTGGTGAAGCCTGCCTGGCAAGTGGAGCACTGGAAGTCATATTCCGTTAGTTTCTCCAACCAGTGGGCAAATTGTCCCTCTGGCTCCCTCAGCTTGGCTAACCAGCACAGGCTGCTGTGGTCGGTTCGAACAGTGAACGATCTCCTGAGCAGATATTGTCTGAAGTGAGAAGTGAACTCCACTAACGCCAGGAGCTCCTGTCTGGTGGTGCAGTAGTTTTGCTCCATAGAGGACAATCTCCTACTCCCAGAAGCCAGCTCTCTCTCCTTATCTCCCTGCATTTAGGAGAGGACTGCCCCAATCCCCCAGTCACTAGCATCAGTGTCCAAGAAGAATTCACCACTGTGAAAGGGCACTGCACAGGCACTGATGTGAGCCAGGCTTTCAGTTCCTCGAATGCCTCCTGGCACTCGACTGTTAAGTTAAAATGTGCATGCTTTTTAGTGAGTACATGGAGCAGTTTAGCCCATGTGGCAAAATCCTCAACGAAATGTTGGTAGTAGAACGCCAAGCCAACAAACTGGCGCACCTCTGAGATGCTCTGGGGGGTAGGCCACTCAACCACCTTTTGCACCTTCTGGGGGTCGGTAGCAATGCCTTTGGCCAAGACAACGTGCCCCAGGTAGGAAACCTGCTCCTGGAGCAAACAGCGCTTGGATGGTTTCAACTTTAGGTTGGCTCCATACAGCCTGTTGAACACCTGACTTAGCCACTCCAGCATTTGGGTGATGTCCTGCCCCAGGACTATGATGTCATCAAGATACACCAGGCACGTCTCCCACTGTAATATGACCAGGACATGGTCCATAAGCCACTAGAATGTGGTCAGCACATTACAGAGTCCAAAAGGCATCACGTTCCACTCAAAAAGTCTCTTACGGGTACAGAAAGCAGGGGTCTGTAGTCCACAAATAGACGTGGGCTCTGGTCCTTCTTCTGCACCATCACGATCGGTGCAGCACAGCTGCTGTATCAATCTGTTTGTCTCTGGCCATTTTGCGGGGTTGCTGCCTCATCGGTGGCCCAGGGGTAGTCAGGATGTCGTGTTGCACAAGGCGGATGGGGCCGAAGTTGGTGGGCCCGGTAAAGAAGACATCATCAGGCTCATACAGCTTTCCGAGTACAGGACCTGCAGGTGGAGAGTACAGAAGCAGAGGCGTGGTTAACAAGTTCAGGAGCTGTTGGGACTTTGAGAGACTGAGGCGCTGCCACTTCCAGCACCTTCGCTAGCTGAAGGACCCCGGCAAGGCCCCCTTCTTCAAGGTGACAGAGGTGGCACCAGGGTTGAAGACTCTGATGGAAATGTGGGCGGACTGTCGTGCCTGCACAACGACCCGGGCCACCAGGTCACAGTGTCCTTCAATGAAACACTTGATGGGGCTCAACAACAGGTCTCCATCAGTGGCAGGCCAGAGGTACACGGTGCCAGGCACTACATACTCACTGCCCAGTCCCAGCACTGTCCAGCATGCCACCCTGACAAAGTGCACCTCTGGTTCCAAGCCAACATTGCAGCAGGGTACTTTTTCCCCAAAGAGGGTTATTTCTCTGCAGCCGTCGTCCAAGCAGGCCCATGCTTGCAGCAGAAAAGGGTGCCCCAGGGTGACTTCGGTGCCCCCGATGGTGTCGGCTACAATGAAGTTCACAGTGGCAACGTGGCTCCCAATGTGTACTGGGATATCAACTTCTCCCAAGACTGGCAGGCTTTCTGGCCTGAGGGCCTGAAGGGTTCAAGTGATTAATGGTTGTATGGGGGTTCTGGCCTCGACAGAGAAAGCACTGACTTAGTGGAGGGGCAGCACACTCCTTTGAGCACCAGAGTCTAGCAAGACACAAATCTCCAGCCTGTGTATCATTACATGAACATGTCTCCTCTTCCTGGCCTTTAGCGCAGACGATGACTGTGCCCAGGTTAGATGCTGGTGTTGGCCCAGCACTCACAGTGTGCTGCTTAGGGCAGTGAGGAGAATTTGGGGCAATTTCTCTGAATATGTCCAATACCTGAGCAGTTGTGGCAGACGAGCTCTCCAAAGTCCTTTTTCCCCTGCCTATTATTTCCCTTGAGCTGCCATTGCTGGTTAGCATTGTCATGTACCATAGTCGCTCTGGCTCTTTACTCTGCTGAACTGTGTGCACCTGCCTGCATCAGCTGTGTGACTGCTTTGGCAGCCCTTCTGGTTGTCTCATACCAGTGGGCTATGTAGGCACCCGCCAGTGTGCGTGGCTGCTCCTCCAAGAGCTTTTGTATCATCTCTGCGTCAGCCAGGGCATTAGTGAAAGTCTCCACACCGATGGCCTTCAGCTCCCGCTCTGTACAATCAGCGTACATGATAGAAACCTTTTCATTGATGTCGTCTTGCATGCTGGGTTTCACCTGGCAACCTGATCTTTGTTTCAGTTCAATGCCGATGGCTGCTGCATGCTCTGAGCACGGCCCATAGGCGGCCTCTATCTCATCCACAATCCGCTGATAGCTCCACCGACCAGATCTTGGGTTCTTATGGACAATAGCCCCAGCTGCTCCAGTCAAATCTAACCTAAGCTGCACCACCATTGGTTTCTCTGACCAGCGGTTGGCCTGTGCGCAGCTTGCAAACTGGCAAACGGTCTTTCCATGCACCGGACCCATCAACTGTCCTGGCCGCAGTGTGAGAATCCTTTCCTGTTGTCCATAGAGTTCATAGTCACTACTGTTTGCAACACCATCACAGTGCATTGAACGTAATGAGCAGCTGCGTGCTGCAGACTTAGCCTGTCTCAGGTTATGTTAGCCATAATCACACAGCTTTTTTATCCACTCCTTGGTGGCAGTGCATCCCTGGACAGGGTGTAGTCGCAGCCCACGGCTTGCACTCAATAACTTGGTCCCACATGCTGGGGCTTACATGGGATGAATGGTGACACTGTCAATGGTGGGAACGGCGCTTGAGCCAGGGCACCTGGGGTGCTGCTGTCACAATAGTTACAGTTCATGGGGGTGAATGGGTTAACTAGCTGGTCACCGACAGTGAAAGCATAGGCTGTTGTTGAGTCATTTCCAATGCTATATAATGCTGGGCCAGGGTCTAAGGCTGTACCTCTGGTTGAGCTGTAATTCAGCTGAGATAAAGTCACAGACTCACCACATGCTGCTATTTGCTGGGCTGGCGATGTGGTGAGGGTGTTAGTATGCAGTGAGGACCGTGGAGTGAGCGGCCACGCCACATTTGGCTGCGATGTTGTTGTATGGGCTGCCATTTCATGTGTGGCTAATGTTAGCTCCATGCTAGTCACAAAGGGGTTGGTGTTATATACATTGTTGGTGTGTCCGCCAAAACGGGTGTGTGCTGATATTTGGGCTTATTACCTCGATGTGCTTCTTAACGGTACCGTCATCCCTGCATGCTGCCATTTCCTCTCGCTTGGCCCACTGCAGATTTTATTTTATTTTCCTCCCAAAGAATGAGATGTCCCTCGTTTCTCTTACTTGCAGAGTAGATCTCGGACGAGCCCCCAGTGTTACCTATCCAGTCTCACAGCCCCGAGCCGTAGTTGGGCGGCCACTGGTGTGACACTAGCTCACTTAGCATAACCTGGCTCAAAGCTGGTAACAAGCTTTGCAAAGAGTCCGGACCAACTGTGCGGTGGAGAATGGGGCGCTTTATTCCCGCGCCGCAGCAGACTTGATATATAACCTCTCTGTGATGCATCTGACTCTTCACTAACAGTGGTAACTTTTTCTTCTCCATCGGCATACAGCTATTTTCTGTTGCTATAGCTAAAAACACACACACACATTTTTCTGACTGGCAGTGTTTTCACACCACGTCACACACACAGATTACCCACAAAGCCACCTCTTTATAAGCGCAGCTTGGCTGCAACGCTGCTGAGAATCTGCTGATGTTCATGTTGAGATCTGAAACCTGAGTACAGATTTCCAGTGTGATGGTTTGAAACAAAAACTGAACTCAGGATGAAAAACTTTATGTTTTAAGTTCTCTGAATCAGAAACTGAGTGGAGACACCTACTGGTCAACCTGTGCTACTGCTTCCAGTCTGAGTCAGTAAAGTTTCATGGAAACGTATTTTCTCTCTGACTGATGGACAAAGATCGACCTTTAAAATAACAAAATGAAGAAGTTTCAAGGACGGAAAACTTAATTATTTTGAATATTAACCTTTGAGACTTTGAGAGAGGGAACACAATTATGTCAGTAAAAAGTCACCAAATCTGTTTGAATAAGTGGGAAATAAAGTTATTTATTATTCTTTAGTCATGCTGCTCACATCTCTGTTTCAGGAAACTCAACTTCTCACAATTAATAATATTAACATTTTCCAAATATGTACTTTTATATATTATACAGTTAAAGGAGTGTCTGAATTCGTGAACACAATAATATCAATAAAATAAAATAAGTTTCTAACTTTGCAGCAGCTGAAATGACCTGCATATTCAAAATCAAATGAACTCAAATTATGTAATCATTCCTCCTGTTCATACTGACCATTAGAAGATCCCTTCATAATGACCTTACAATAGAAGTGATGGAGGACAAAATCCACAGTCTGAAGCTAATATGAAGCTTCAGCGTCCAAATGAGTCAAATCAAGTAGATATCTTTCAACGTTACAGTCTTTTTAGTGCCAAAGTTCCTCTTTTTGTTACTATACTTCCACCTGCAGCTCAACAGGGAAACACTGTCCGAGGAAACACAAAGAGGGAATTTGATGCTAAAAAGACTGTAAATGTGTCAGATATCCACTTGATATGACTAACTCAGACTGATGAAGCTGAATAGAAGCTTCACACAGACTTTAAATGACTGTGTGGACACACTGTGGATTTTATCCTCCATCACTAACATTGAAAGCACATTTGAAGGATCTTTTAATATCCAGTATGAACAGGAGGAATGATTACAGCAAGGAAAACCTCTTTCACTGTTACTATGGACACCTGACTGCTGGTTTAACACAGTGGAGACATGGTGAACTGTGGTTTGATGCTGGTATATACTCCAACTGCCCTATGTTTAAGGTGTGACACAGACTCTATTCCATGAGAATAAATAAATATATTGTTATCTAAGCTGAAAGAAAACATGATGACTGGATTTTATTAGTTTTAACATTTTATCACAAATAGACTCAAAGTCTGTGATGAGAATCAAGTCGATTTAAATATTTAAAAAAAGATCTTTTAAGTGCAATTCAGTATTTTGCCTGTAGAAAACAAAGGCTGATCATTTTTGATAATTTCTTATCATCAGGAAAGAGGCCCAGCATGTGGAGGCTCAGTTACCCCAACTTTACTCTGATGAACTGATGAAGAAAGGAAGTTCATGTATGACAGTCTGCTGAACTAAACAACTATATATCAATTATTTTTCTTTCTGTTTTTTCTCTCCCTGTTTTGACCTACTTTTTATGTCTTTGTTGTATAAGTAAAATATGAGAACAATAAATATATTTTAAAAAGATCAGCACGAGGTGATCAGCGCCCCCCGGCGGCCTGGCTCTCTCCCCGGGTAACAGCGCCCCCCGGCGGCCTGGCTCTCCCCGGGTAACAGCGCCCCCCGGCGGCCTGGCTCTCCCCGGGTAACAGCGCCCCCCGGCGGCCTGGCTCTCTCCCCGGGTAACAGCGCCCCCCGGCGGCCTGGCTCTCCCCGGGTAACAGCGCCCCCCGGCGGCCTGGCTCTCCCCGGGCAGTGGGGGATTTCCTGGGCGGAAGAAGCAGAGGGGGTTTCCAGTGTGATCAGCTCAGTCTCCCCGCTGGATCTCTGCTCTGGATCCCGGATTTCTCTCTCCCAGGACTGGACCGACAGAACCCGCAGAACCCGGAGAACCCGGAGAACCCTGAACCCGGACCATGAGGAGTCCGCCTGCGGCCCGGAGGCTCCGAGGCAGCGGCAGGGTGACGGTTTGAATCCCGGAGAGAGCCGCCGAGCCGCCGAGCCGAGTGAGCTGTGGCCTGCGGAGGAGATTCATGTGAGTCCAACACTCAGCAGAACCCGATAGAACCTCAATAGAACCTCAGTAGAACCTGAAGCTGTTATTAAGATGATTGAATGTAAAACGAGCTTTATTGAACAAACCGCTAAGAAACAAGAAGCTAACGTTGTTAGCATGATCAGTGTTTACATCAAAGATGGTTTCAGACAAGAAGAAGCGAAAACACGGAGAACACATGATACATACATGATTCATACATGACACATACGTGATCAATAAATGTTTGTAAGATGAATAAACGACTGTAATTTGATGGAAACAGTAAAACTACAGTCAGACCTGAATAATCGATCTCAGACAGAAAGTGAAAGAAGATCAGACCTCATTTCAATCTAAACAAACAGCTGTGTCACAAACAATCACAAGTTGTTTTCATTGAAAGACACAACTTCCTTTTTAATTTGGTACCAAATATGTAAATCAAGTCCTTCTCAGTATAAAGCTGCACTCTGTTTCCCCCCAACATGACAGTTATTTATGTGATGATCAGTTTCTGCAGGATGACACATGACAATATAACTTCACAATTTTTCCTCTCTCTCTCTCTCTCTCTCTCTCTCTCTCTCTCTCTCTCTCTCTCTCTCTCTCTCTCTCTCTCTCTCTCTCTCTCTCTCTCTCTCTCACACACACACACACAGCATTTTCTTTTGGAAGAAACTTTATTATCGTAACTGTAAAAGTCGCCACAAACTGTACAAGCAGTTACGACAAGTTAAATCTCAAAGTCAGTAAATAGAAGCCTATTTATTTATTATCTATGTTTACATAATATGACATGAATAACTAATGATGCCAAACAATCAGAATAGTCAATGAGAGATGCGTCTTTCATAAAGAGTATCTGACCCACTACATCCTTCACTGGATAACACTCTGCTTTCAAAATACAACAGAAAACACCTGCACTTTGCACAGTATATGGAAAAAAACTTAAAATTTAAAATATATTCGGGGAAAAGTTGCCACAGTCCGGTCAGTCCTCCCCACCGACTCCAGCAACTGTCTCCCTCAGCGAGAGCCAGGTAGGTCCTGCTGCTTAGTGACACAGATTTATGGGATTTAACCTCATGATGTCTCTGTGGCTCCTGACGGCGATCTGATGGCTTCCATCAGATTGATTAGTCTGCAGAGCCATTCCTAGATCTGCAAGAGGAAACCCACGAAAAAATCACATATTTGAACATTAGCATGTACATTTTCCAGCTCTGGTTCATCAATGACAAAAAGAACCTGATTGGTGTCAGTTATTGATGACGACTGTTCAGCGTTCAGAGAGCAGCTGTTTCTCTTTAAATGTTTATAAAACCAGATCAGCTGCTGAGGAAAACCTCTCCACTGGAAACACTACGGTGTGTTTGTGTGTTTTTGTTACCTCATGGAGACCTTTTCTGTTATAAACACCTATCTTGTTGGGACCAGTAGTCCTCATGGGGACCAAAGCCTGGTCCTAATGAGGCAAAACGTCATCTACGAGCTCCTGGTGAAGGTTTGGCTTTAGGATAGCGAGGCAAGCTTATGTGTGTGTGTAGATGATGTTTTCATACTTTGAAATAGAAACTTTGTTCAAACTCTGATGTTGTTCTTTATGATGGAAGTCTGGTGAGAATATTCAGCCTCTGTTGAGCCTCGTTCAGCTTTTTAAATGTCAGTTTCAGTTCAAAGCTTTTTACTGACTTTATAAACAATTTCAGCCACACAAACACATTAAACACGTTTAATATGTTAAAACATATTTTTAACATATTTAAATGTTTGGTGTCTCATCTTGGGACTCTTGTTTTAGCTGTTAATTATCTCATTAACAGGTCATGTCAGCGGGGAGGAGTGCTGACGGGAGGGAGGTGCAGATTCCCCTCCAGCAGGTGGCGCCCTCCCTGGCCCCGCCCTTATCCGTGGCTCCTCCTATCACCCCACCTCCTCACAGACCAGCCAATCCCTGGCCTCCTAGTGATTCTGCTCCTCCACAAGGTAAACACCTCCTCCATCATCGTCAGCTGGACCCTGCACTGTGATTGGCTGAGAGTTCTGTTGATTCATTGGCTATATTCAAGAGCCTGATGTGTTCTAACCAATCAGCAGCTTCATTTGTTCTAACCAATCAGCAGCTTCATGTGTTCTAACCAATCAGCAGCTTGCAAAGATAAGTGGGCGTGGCTATTCTCAGAGTCAAGAATCTGTGTAATTGAAGTTTGTTTTACAGATTTCCTCCTTTATTACTGAACCTCTGAAGGCCAAACACACTGGAAGCGTCTCTCTGTTGTACGTCTGTTATGCACTAAAAGCATTATGAGGCCCGTCAAACTGTCTTGACGCCCCAACTCCGACCTTGTTTCCATTTTGGAGCATCAAATGAGGAACCAGCGACCAAAGCCGTCACTAACAATAATAAATACCATTAGTATGACTTCCAGATGGATTCCAGCAGGTGTGCAGTTGATGACTGACGTCAGATCTGCTGTTTGTGTGTCCAGGTGTGCCTGCAGGTTTCCTGCCTCTTCACGGAGGATTCAGAGATCACTTTGTAGAGACTCCAGAGGCCAAATACTGCTGTGAGGCCTGCAGGCTGGTCCTGTGTCAGCCCCGCCAGACCGAGTGCGGACACCGCTTCTGTCAGAGCTGCATCAACGACATCCTCAGGTGAGCCAGACAGGTGGACATGTGGAGAGAGACGGACACACCTGGACAATCTGTCTGTCCTACATCACCTGTCAGTTGGTAGAATAAACCCGACTCTCTTTATGTTCTGGTGTTTCTGCTGCCGTGTGATCACCTGTACAGGTGTATACAGGTACACTAACCGATAAATACTGCCAGTCAATCAGGTCACACCTGGTTCTCCTCAGCCTGCGCAACCACTGCAACAGTAAGTCCACCTGGACACATGAAGGTGCGACAGGTGTAGACCAGGTGTCACAGGTCCAGCAGGTGTCACAGGTCTGACAGGTGTCACAGGTGTCACAGGTGTCACAGGTGTCACAGGTGTAGAGCAGATGTCACAGGTGTAGAGCAGATGTAGAGCAGGTGTAGAGCAGATGTCACAGGTGTAGAGCAGATGTAGAGCAGGTGTAGAGCAGGTGTCACAGGTGTAGAGCAGGTGTAGAGCAGGTGTCACAGGTGTAGAGCAGGTGTAGAGCAGGTGTAGAGCAGGTGTCACAGGTGTAGAGCAGATGTCACAGGTATAGAGCAGGTGTAGAGCAGGTGTAGAGCAGGTGTAGAGCAGGTGTCACAGGTGTAGAGCAGATGTAGAGCAGGTGTAGAGCAGGTGTCACAGGTGTAGAGCAGGTGTCACAGGTGTAGAGCAGATGTAGAGCAGGTGTAGAGCAGATGTCACAGGTGTAGAGCAGATGTAGAGCAGGTGTAGAGCAGGTGTCACAGGTGTAGAGCAGGTGTAGAGCAGGTGTAGAGCAGGTGTCACAGGTGTAGAGCAGGTGTAGAGCAGGTGTAGAGCAGATGTCACAGGTGTAGAGCAGGTGTCACAGGTGTAGAGCAGATGTAGAGCAGGTGTAGAGCAGGTGTAGAGCAGGTGTCACAGGTGTAGAGCAGATGTCACAGGTGTAGAGCAGATGTCACAGGTGTAGAGCAGGTGTCACAGGTGTAGAGCAGGTGTCACAGGTGTAGAGCAGGTGTCACAGGTGTAGAGCAGGTGTAGAGCAGGTGTAGAGCAGGTGTCACAGGTGTAGAGCAGGTGTCACAGGTGTAGAGCAGGTGTAGAGCAGGTGTAGAGCAGGTGTCACAGGTGTAGAGCAGATGTCACAGGTGTAGAGCAGATGTCACAGGTGTAGAGCAGATGTCACAGGTGTAGAGCAGGTGTCACAGGTGTAGAGCAGATGTAGAGCAGGTGTAGAGCAGGTGTAGAGCAGGTGTCACAGGTGTAGAGCAGATGTCACAGGTGTAGAGCAGATGTCACAGGTGTAGAGCAGGTGTCACAGGTGTAGAGCAGGTGTCACAGGTGTAGAGCAGGTGTAGAGCAGGTGTAGAGCAGGTGTCACAGGTGTAGAGCAGGTGTAGAGCAGGTGTCACAGGTGTAGAGCAGGTGTCACAGGTGTAGAGCAGATGTCACAGGTGTAGAGCAGATGTCACAGGTGTAGAGCAGGTGTCACAGGTGTAGAGCAGGTGTCACAGGTGTAGAGCAGGTGTAGAGCAGGTGTAGAGCAGATGTCACAGGTGTAGAGCAGGTGTCACAGGTGTAGAGCAGATGTAGAGCAGGTGTAGAGCAGGTGTCACAGGTGTAGAGCAGGTGTAGAGCAGGTGTAGAGCAGGTGTCACAGGTGTAGAGCAGGTGTCACAGGTGTAGAGCAGGTGTCACAGGTGTAGAGCAGATGTAGAGCAGGTGTAGAGCAGGTGTCACAGGTGTAGAGCAGATGTAGAGCAGGTGTAGAGCAGGTGTAGAGCAGGTGTCACAGGTGTAGAGCAGGTGTCACAGGTGTAGAACAGGTGTCAGACTGTTTACTCTTGAATCAGTAACTCTGTGTGTGTGTGTGTGTGTGTGTGTGTGTGTGTGTGTGTGTGTGTGTGTGCGTGCATGCGTCCTGCAGTCGTCCTAACCCAGTGTGTCCAGCTGACATGGAGCCGCTGTTCAATAACAAGGTGAGCAGGGAGTGACATCAGCATCAGTATTGATTGATTACTGATCAGAGAGTGAATCACAGAGTATTGATCAGTGTGTTTGTTCCAGATCTTCAGAGACGTTTGCTGTCATCGGGAAATCATGGCACTGAAGGTTTATTGTCGCAGTGAGAACAACGGCTGTCAGGAGCAGATGAGTCTGCAGCAGATACCTGTGAGCAATGACAGCATACACTGTTAACATGGCAACAGAATCCTGCTCTCTTATTGGCTGTCAGGTGTCTCATTCAATGATTTATGTTGGACACCTCATCGTTAAAACAGCTTTCTATATCAAAAGCCAGCGATCTTGACTTCATTACATTAGATTAGATTGCTCACATATATACATATATAAAACTCTATATAATTCTCTCACTTGTCTCACCTGTAGGACCACCTGAACGTGTGTCCGTTCTTTGAGGTTCCGTGTCCATTGGGTAAATGTAAAGAGCGAATGATGAGGAAGGAAATTCCTGACCACCTGAACTGGAAATGTAAACACAGAGAGACCACCTGCGACTTCTGCATGACCAAGATGCCTCTGACTGACCTGCAGGTAACCCATGACATCACTGCTGACATCACTGCAGGTGTGGTGCAGCTGTTGTTGTGATGGAGCTACAGTATAAATAAAGTTTGAATGATGATGTTAAAGCATGTGTGTTGTCAGAAACATAAAGAGACGGTGTGCCCGGCGTTCCCGGTGTCGTGTCCAAACCTCTGCTCGTTCACCTCACTGCCGCGGAGCGAGGTACACCTTACCTGTTCACCAATCACAACACTCTCCAGGTGTTTGCTACTGTTAGTACTGATCATATTGATTGATGTGTTTCAGCTCTCCAGTCACCAACACGACTGTCCCAAAGCTCAGGTGAGCTGTCAGTTCCATCGCTACGGCTGCACCTTCAAGGTAACTCCTCCCCCTCAGTGTGACCTGTACATACTACATAATGTGTACTCCGTTAATGTATGTACTGTGTGTACGTCATGTACTGCGGTAATGTGTGTTTCAGGGTTTGAATCAGGACATGAGGCAACATGAGTCTACCTTTGCAGCTGAACACCTAAGAATGATGGTTAACAGAAACGCCTCCTTAGAGAACAAGGTAATCATAGCAACCAGACCAAAGAAACCACAGCAGCAGAAGGTGCAGTGTGAGTATATCTGACAGATCTGACTCGTGTGTGTGTGTGTCTGTCCAGGTGGAGGATGTTAAAGGTGAGCTGCTGGACAGGTATAAGGTGCTTCCTGCTCTCAGCAGTCGTCTGTCTGAACTGGAGAACCAGAATGATGAACTGAGAGAGAAGAACCGCCAGATGGAGCAGAAACTGGCCACCATGCAGGTAACAATACTACAAAGTACTTATGGTGCTACTACATACTAGTAATACTACTACATCATGCTACAGTATGCAAATGTTAGTAATATTACACTCTCTCTGCAGAAACTGATGAGCTCTCACTCAGAGAAGCTCCTGGAGGTGGAGCTGGAGCTGCGTTCTCTCCGTCTGCTCAGAGACGAGGTGGAGAACCTTCGAGGAACGCTGGAGAACGTCCGGACAAGACTGAACACTCTGGAACAAGGAGGACGCAGCGGAGCTGGATCCACGACACACACTCTGGGTGAGAACACACACACACTGGGGGGGGGACTAGTACTACAGGTAGAGGGACTAATTACAGCAGTTAAGGGACTAGTTACAGAGATAGAAGGTCTAGTTACAGAGTTAGAGGTATTAGCCAGAGAGGTAGACGGACTAGTTACAGTGATTGAGGGTCCAGTTACGGAGGTAGAGGGACTAGTTGCTAGTTACAGAGGTTGAGGGTCTAGTTACAGAGTCAGAGGTATTAGCCACAGAGGTAGAGGTCTGGGGACTCACACATAGGCACTATCAATAATTAATACAGTAAATCAATAATCAATATCTATATCTTTCCAGCATCCCTTGAGACTCAGCTGAATCGCCATGACGACATGCTGAGTGTGCATGAGATCCGATTGGCTGACATGGACCTGCGTTTCCAGGTGCTGGAAACAGCGAGCTACAACGGGACACTGATCTGGAAGATCCGTGACTACAAGAGACGGAAACAGGAAGCGGTGGCAGCAAAGACATTGTCGCTGTACTCGCAGCCATTTTACACCGGATACTTTGGATACAAGATGTGCGCTCGCGTCTACCTGAACGGAGACGGCATGGGCAAGGGGACGCACCTGTCCCTGTTCTTTGTGGTGATGAAGGGGGAGTATGACGCCCTGCTGCCGTGGCCCTTTAAACAGAAGGTACCCAGAGTTTATTGACTGATTACTGAATGGTATATCATATCGTAAGTGGATCTTTTTCTTGTTTTGGAGCCACAGTGATGTTGACAGACCTGACACTCGTGTCTCTGTCTCTCCATCAGGTGACTCTGATGCTGATGGATCAGGGTCCATCCAGGAAACACCTGGGTGATGCCTTTAAGCCGGATCCAAACAGCAGCAGCTTCAGACGTCCAGCAGCAGAAATGAACATTGCCTCTGGCTGTCCTCTCTTTGTGTCCCAGAGCGTCCTGGAGACCGGCAGCTATATCAAAGACGACACCATCTTTATCAAGGTAGGCACACGCAACATCTTCTTCTCCTTCTATTCAGTTTCATTTTACATTAAATTCATTTGACTTTGTTTTTGTCCAATATCACTAATATATGCATCCAAACTCAAAAGCAAGAAAGGTTACAAGTCATCAAAAATTGTGTAACAGTGCAGAGGTAGAGGGACTAGTAACAGAGGTAGAGGGACTAGGTTCAGAGGTAGAGGGACTAGTAACAGAGGTAGAGTGACTAGTAACAGAGGTAGAGGGGCTAGTTGCAGAGGTAGAGGGACTACTAACAGAGGTAGAGTGACTAGTAACAGAGGTAGAGGGACTAGTAACAGAGGTAGAGGGACTAGTAACAGAGGTAGAGGGACTAGTTGTAGAGGTAGAGGGACCAGTAAAAGAGGTAGAGGGACTAGTTGTAGAGGGACTAGTTGCAGAGGTAGAGGGACCAGTAAAAGATGTAGAGGGACTAGTTGTAGAGGGACTAGTTGCAGAGGTAGAGGGACCAGTAAAAGAGGTAGAGGGACTAGTTGTAGAGGGACTAGTTGCAGAGGGACTAGTTGCAGAGGTAGAGGGACCAGTAAAAGAGGTAGAGGGACTAGTTGTAGAGGGACTAGTTGTAGAGGTAGAGGGACTAGTTGTAGAGGGACTAGTTGCAGAGGTAGAGGGACTAGTAACAGAGGTAGAAGGACTAATAGCAGAGGTTGAGGGTCTAGTTATAGAGGTAGAGGGACGAGTTGCAGAGGTAGAGAGACTAGGTACAGAGGTGGAGGGACTAATTGCAGAGGCAGAGAGACTAGGCACAGAGGTAGAGGGACTAGTTGCAGAGGTAAAGGGACTAGTTACAGAGGTAGATGGACTAGGTACAGAGGTAGAGGGGCTAGTTGCAGAGGTAGAGGGACTAGTTGCAGAGGTAAAGGGACTAGTTACAGAGGTAGAGGGACTAGGTACAGAGGTAGAGGGACTAGTTGCAGAGGTAGAGAGACTAGGTACAGAGGTAGAGGGACTAGTTGCAGAGGTAAAGGGACTAGTTACAGAGGTAGAGGGACTAGGTACAGAGGTAGAGGGACTAGTTGCAGAGGTAGAGAGACTAGGTACAGAGGTAAAGGGACTAGTTACAGAGGTAGAGGGACTAGGTACAGAGGTAAATGGACTAGTTAAAGAGGTAAATGGACTAGTAACAGAGGTAGAGGGACTAGTAACAGAGGTAGAGGGACTAGTAACAGAGGTAGAGGGACTAGTTGTAGAGGTAGAGGGACTAGTAACAGAGGTAGAGGGACTAGTTGTAGAGGGACTAGTTGCAGAGGTAGAGGGACCAGTAAAAGAGGTAGAGGGACTAGTTGTAGAGGGACTAGTTGCAGAGGTAGAGGGACCAGTAAAAGAGGTAGAGGGACTAGTTGCAGAGGGACTAGTTGCAGAGGGACTAGTTGCAGAGGTAGAGGGACTAGTTGCAGAGGTAGAGGGACCAGTAAAAGAGGTAGAGGGACTAGTTGTAGAGGGACTAGTTGCAGAGGTAGAGGGACTAGTAACAGAGGTAGAAGGACTAATAGCAGAGGTTGAGGGTCTAGTTATAGAGGTAGAGGGACGAGTTGCAGAGGTAGAGAGACTAGGTACAGAGGTGGAGGGACTAATTGCAGAGGCAGAGAGACTAGGTACAGAGGTAGAGGGACTAGTTGCAGAGGTAAAGGGACTAGTTACAGAGGTAGATGGACTAGGTACAGAGGTAGAGGGGCTAGGTACAGAGGTAGAGGGGCTAGTTACAGAGGTAGAGAGACAAGGTACAGAGGTGGAGGGACTATTTACAGAGGTAGAGAGACTAGGTACAGAGGTACAGGGGCTAGTTGCAGAGGTAGAGGGACTAGTTGCAGAGGTAAAGGGACTAGTTACAGAGGTAGAGGGACTAGGTACAGAGGTAGAGGGACTAGTTGCAGAGGTAGAAAGACTAGGTACAGAGGTAAAGGGACTAGTTACAGAGGTAGAGGGACTAGGTACAGAGGTAAATGGACTAGTTGCAGAGGTAGAGGGACTAGTTGCAGAGGTAGAGGGACTAGGTACAGAGGTAGAGGGGCTAGTTACAGAGGTAAATGGACTAGTAACAGAGGTAGAGGGACTAGTAACAGAGGTAGAGGGACTAGTTGTAGAGGTAGAGGGACTAGTAACAGAGGTAGAGGGACTAGTTGTAGAGGGACTAGTTGCAGAGGTAGAGGGACCAGTAAAAGAGGTAGAGGGACTAGTTGTAGAGGGACTAGTTGCAGAGGTAGAGGGACCAGTAAAAGAGGTAGAGGGACTAGTTGCAGAGGGACTAGTTGCAGAGGTAGAGGGACTAGTTGCAGAGGTAGAGGGACCAGTAAAAGAGGTAGAGGGACTAGTTGTAGAGGGACTAGTTGTAGAGGTAGAGGGACTAGTTGTAGAGGGACTAGTTGCAGAGGTAGAGGGACTAGTAACAGAGGTAGAAGGACTAATAGCAGAGGTTGAGGGTCTAGTTATAGAGGTAGAGGGACGAGTTGCAGAGGTAGAGAGACTAGGTACAGAGGTGGAGGGACTAATTGCAGAGGCAGAGACACTAGGTACAGAGGTAGAGGGACTAGTTGCAGAGGTAAAGGGACTAGTTACAGAGGTAGATGGACTAGGTACAGAGGTAGAGGGGCTAGTTACAGAGGTAGAGAGACTAGGTACAGAGGTGGAGGGACTAGTTACAGAGGTAGAGAGACTAGGTACAGAGGTGGAGGGACTAGTTACAGAGGTAGAGAGACTAGATACAGAGGTACAGGGGCTAGTTGCAGAGGTAGAGGGACTAGTTGCAGAGGTAAAGGGACTAGTTACAGAGGTAGAGGGACTAGGTACAGAGGTAGAGGGACTAGTTGCAGAGGTAGAGAGACTAGGTACAGAGGTAGAGGGACTAGTTGCAGAGGTAAAGGGACTAGTTACAGAGGTAGAGGGACTAGGTACAGAGGTAGAGGGACTAGTTGCAGAGGTAGAGGGACTAGTTGCAGAGGTAGAGAGACTAGGTACAGAGGTAGAGGGGCTAGTTACAGAGGTAGAGGGACTAGTTATAGAGACTAGGTACAGAGGTAAAGAGACTAGGTACAGAGGTAGAGGGACTAGTTGCAGAGGTAGAGGGACTAGTTGCAGAGGTAGAGTGACTAGTTGCAGAGGTAGAGGGGCTAGTTACAGAGGTAGAGGGACTAGTTGCAGAGGTAGAGAGACTAGTTATAGAGACTAGGTACAGAGGTAAAGAGACTAGGTACAGAGGTAGAGGGACTAGTTGCAGAGGTAGAGGGACGAGTTGCAGAGGTAGAGGGACTAGTTGCAGAGGTAGAGGGACTAGTTGCAGAGGTAGAGGGACTAGTTGCAGAGGTAGACGGACTAGTTGCAGAGGTAAAGGGACTAGTTGCAGAGGTAGACGGACTAGTTGCAGAGGTAAAGGGGCTAGTTGCAGAGGTAGAGGGACTAGTTGCAGAGGTAAAGGGACTAGTTACAGAGGTAGAGGGACTAGGTACAGAGGTAGAGGGACTAGTTGCAGAGGTAGAGAGACTAGGTACAGAGGTAGAGGGACTAGTTGCAGAGGTAAAGGGACTAGTTACAGAGGTAGAGGGACTAGGTACAGAGGTAGAGGGACTAGTTGCAGAGGTAGAGAGACTAGGTACAGAGGTAAAGGGACTAGTTACAGAGGTAGAGGGACTAGGTACAGAGGTAAATGGACTAGTTGCAGAGGTAGAGAGACTAGGTACAGAGGTAGAGGGGCTAGTTACAGAGGTAAATGGACTAGTTGCAGAGGTAGAGGGACTAGTTGCAGAGGTAGAGAGACTAGGTACAGAGGTAGAGGGGCTAGTTACAGAGGTAGAGGGACTAGTTATAAAGACTAGGTACAGAGGTAAAGAGACTAGTTGCAGAGGTAGAGGGACTAGTTGCAGAGGTAGAGGGACTAGTTGCAGAGGTAGAGGGACGAGTTGCAGAGGTAGAGGGACTAGTTGCAGAGGTAGAGGGACTAGTTGCAGAGGTAAAGGGACTAGTTGCAGAGGTAGACGGACTAGGTACAGAGGTAGAGGGACTAGTTGCAGAGGTAGAGAGACTAGGTACAGAGGTAGAGGGACTAGTTGCAGAGGTAAAGGGACTAGTTACAGAGGTAGAGGGACTAGGTACAGAGGTAGAGGGACTAGTTGCAGAGGTAGAGAGACTAGGTACAGAGGTAAAGGGACTAGTTACAGAGGTAGAGGGACTAGGTACAGAGGTAAATGGACTAGTTGCAGAGGTAGAGAGACTAGGTACAGAGGTAGAGGGGCTAGTTACAGAGGTAAATGGACTAGTTGCAGAGGTAGAGGGACTAGTTGCAGAGGTAGAGAGACTAGGTACAGAGGTAGAGGGGCTAGTTACAGAGGTAGAGGGACTAGTTATAAAGACTAGGTACAGAGGTAAAGAGACTAGTTGCAGAGGTAGAGGGACTAGTTGCAGAGGTAGAGTGACTAGTTGCAGAGGTAGAGGGGCTAGTTACAGAGGTAGAGGGACTAGTTGCAGAGGTAAAGGGACTAGTTACAGAGGTAGAGAGACTAGTTATAGAGACTAGGTACAGAGGTAAAGAGACTAGGTACAGAGGTAGAGGGACTAGTTGCAGAGGTAGAGGGACGAGTTGCAGAGGTAGAGGGACGAGTTGCAGAGGTAGAGGGACGAGTTGCAGAGGTAGAAGGACTAGTTGCAGAGGTAGACGGACTAGTTGCAGAGGTAAAGGGACTACTTATAGAGGTAGAGGGACTAGTGACAGAGTCATATCTGTGTTTGATCGACAGGTTACCGTGGATACCTCTGACCTTCCTGACCCGTGACTGTCTGACCTTGCTGGTCTGAGATCAGATCACCTGTCCACGCCCCGCAGAGCAAAGGATGATGGGAAGGAAAAGTGACGATGGAGGAGGCTCGTCTAACTAAGAGCGACGCCCACAGAACAGAAGAAGAGACGGACAGGAAGCAGCCAATCAGAGTGAACTTTACAGAGTGTGGAGGGTTGGCCCTCCTCTGATTGGCGAATGGACTACAGAACAGAGTGTGTGTGTGTGTGTGTGTGTGTGTGTGTGTGTGTGCGTGTGTGCGTGTGTGTGTGTGTGTGTGTGGATGGATCAGTGTTACCGTGACATCACCATGGTGACAACTCTCAGTGCCAACATGGCCACCGGAGCAAGGACTTTGTTGCTGTTCATTACTGATGCCGTGCATCAAGCTTTACTTCCTGTTTATAACCTGTTTACCAAGGCATGCTGGGAAATCCACTGCAGCCACAGAGGAGCTCAGAAATCAATTAAGACCTGCAGGACCCATTAAGATCCACTAAAACCCAGTAGAATTCATCATAACCCAGTAAAGACCAGTAGAACTCAGTATAACCCAGTAAAGACCAGTAGAAAGCAGTAAGGACAGATTTTTGTTATTTTTCAAACGAATATTTAGTTTAAATGATTTTCTGTAAATGAAAGAACGATGTGTCTGAATTTTTGAAGATGCAGTTCATGTATGTATCTCTGCTATGATTGAGTTTCATTCACAGAAATGTTCCCAGACTGAAAAGAAGAATCAGAAAACAGCATTTATGTGTCAGCAGTCGTATTAGTGGGGCTGAATCCATCAGAGCAGCGCTGTGCTGTGACAGAAATACAGAGGGAATGCTATGACGTGAGGGTCAGACATCTTAAGTTAAGTGCTCTTTAACTTAAATAGATCCTGAGGAAATGATTCAGACAGAGAGACAATATTTATTTATGGTTTATTTCACACTGAATGTTCAACACAAAGTACAGAATGTTTCTCAGATAAGGTTTGTTCAGCAGCTCAGTTTGTTTCAGGAGGTGGACGATGGTTTAATGTGACTGATTACACCAGTAGAGACCAGTAGAAGATGCCAGTGTTCCTCTGTGGCCTCGGTGACTTCTTCAGTGTCCGTCGACAGAATTCATCCGACTCTTTTGATTCATTTGCACAGTTTGAATGTTTGTTAAAGTGTGAAAATAAAAACTGAAGGAAACACAGAAGAGAAGTTTGATCTGAGTTTTCTTCCGTCAGAGTTAACACGGATCATTTCAACAGTTTCACTTCTCTTTAAGGAGAAACAGTTAGAACCAGCACTGAACCTTCAAATAAACACCCTTTAAAGGAGAAATTATGGGATGTTCTTATGTCAAACACAAGAATCCTTTGAATTCCTTAATTCTGACAAAACAAAAACAAATTAAAAAAACGTTAATGAACAAATTAAATAAAATTCAAGGGGTATTGTTTTTCTTTACTATTAGTGTTATATTGGTCCTTTACATTAATACTGTATAGTTTAATCGCTTATAGGATAGTTATGGAATAGTTATGGAATAGTTGTGGAATAGTTGTGGAATAGTTGTGGAATAGTTGTGGAATAGTTATGGAATAGTTGTGGGATAGTTATGGGATAGTTATGGGATAGTTGTGGAATAGTTATGGAATAGTTATGGAATAGTTATGGGATAGTTATGGAATAGTTGTGGAATAGTTATGGAATAGTTATGGAATAGTTATGGGATAGTTGTGGAATAGTTATGGGATAGTTGTGGGATAGTTGTGGAATAGTTGTGGAATAGTTATGGGATAGTTATGGAATAGTTGTGGGATAGTTATGGGATAGTTATGGGATAGTTGTGGAATAGTTATGGAATAGTTATGGAATAGTTATGGGATAGTTATGGAATAGTTGTGGAATAGTTATGGAATAGTTGTGGAATAGTTGTGGGATAGTTATGGGATAGTTGTGGGATAGTTATGGGATAGTTATGGGATAGTTGTGGAATAGTTATGGGATAGTTATGGGATAGTTGTGGAATAGTTATGGAATAGTTATGGGATAGTAGTGGAATAGTTGTGGAGTAGTTATGGAATAGTTATGGGATAGTTATGGGATAGTTATGGAATAGTTGTGGAATAGTTATAGGATAGTTATGGGATAGTTGTGGAATAGTTATGGAATAGTTATGGAATAGTTATAGGATAGTTATGGGATAGTTGTGGAATAGTTATGGAATAGTTATGGAATAGTTATGGAATAGTTATAGGATAGTTATGGGATAGTTGTGGAATAGTTATGGAATAGTTATGGAATAGTTATGGGATAGTAGTGGAATAGTTGTGGAGTAGTTGTGGAATAGTTATGGAATAGTTATGGGATAGTTATGGGATAGTTATGGAATAGTTGTGGAATAGTTATAGGATAGTTATGGGATAGTTGTGGAATAGTTATGGAATAGTTATGGAATAGTTATAGGATAGTTGTGGAATAGTTGTGGGATAGTTATGGAATAGTTATAGGATAGTTGTGGAATAGTTGTGGGATAGTTATGGAATAGTTATGGGATAGTTATGGAATAGTTGTGGGATAGTTATGGGATAGTTGTGGAATAGTTATGGGATAGTTATGGAATAGTTATAGGATAGTTGTGGAATAGTTGTGGGATAGTTATGGAATAGTTATAGGATAGTTGTGGAATAGTTGTGGGATAGTTATGGAATAGTTATGGGATAGTTATGGAATAGTTGTGGGATAGTTATGGGATAGTTGTGGAATAGTTATGGGATAGTTATGGAATAGTTATAGGATAGTTGTGGAATAGTTATGGGATAGTTATGGAATAGTTATAGGATAGTTGTGGAATAGTTGTGGGATAGTTATGGGATAGTTGTGGAATAGTTATGGAATAGTTATGGAATAGTTATAGGATAGTTGTGGAATAGTTGTGGGATAGTTATGGAATAGTTGTGGGATAGTTGTGGGATAGTTATGGGATAGTTGTGGAATAGTTATGGAATAATTATGGGATAGTTGTGGAATAGTTATGGGATAGTTGTGGAATAGTTATGGAATAGTTATGGAATAGTTGTGGAATAGTTGTGGAATAGTTGTGGGATAGCTATGGAATAGTTATGGGATAGTTGTGGAATAGTTATGGAATAATTATGGGATAGTTGTGGAATAGTTATGGGATAGTTGTGGAATAGTTATGGAATAGTTATGGAATAGTTGTGGAATAGTTGTGGAATAGTTGTGGGATAGTTATGGAATAGTTATAGGATAGTTGTGGAATAGTTGTGGGATAGTTATGGAATAGTTATGGGATAGTTATGGAATAGTTGTGGGATAGTTATGGGATAGTTGTGGAATAGTTATGGGATAGTTATGGAATAGTTATAGGATAGTTGTGGAATAGTTATGGGATAGTTATGGAATAGTTATAGGATAGTTGTGGAATAGTTGTGGGATAGTTATGGGATAGTTGTGGAATAGTTATGGAATAGTTATAGGATAGTTGTGGAATAGTTGTGGAATAGTTATGGAATAGTTATAGGATAGTTGTGGAATAGTTATAGGATAGTTGTGGAATAGTTGTGGAATAGTTATGGAATAGTTGTGGAATAGTTGTGGAATAGTTATGGAATAGTTATAGGATAGTTGTGGAATAGTTGTGGAATAGTTATGGAATAGTTATAGGATAGTTGTGGAATAGTTGTGGGATAGTTATGGAATAGTTGTGGAATAGTTGTGGAATAGTTATGGAATAGTTGTGGAATAGTTGTGGGATAGTTATGGAATAGTTGTGGGATAGTTATGGGATAGTTGTGGAATAGTTGTGGGATAGCTATGGAATAGTTATGGGATAGTTGTGGAATAGTTATGGAATAATTATGGGATAGTTGTGGAATAGTTATGGAATAGTTATGGAATAGTTGTGGGATAGTTGTGGGATAGTTATGGAATAGTTATAGGATAGTTGTGGAATAGTTATGGGATAGTTATGGAACAGTTATAGGATAGTTGTGGAATAGTTGTGGGATAGTTATGGGATAGTTGTGGAATAGTTATGGAATAGTTATAGGATAGTTGTGGAATAGTTGTGGGATAGTTATGGAATAGTTGTGGAATAGTTATGGAATAGTTATAGGATAGTTGTGGAATAGTTGTGGAATAGTTATGGAATAGTTATAGGATAGTTGTGGAATAGTTATAGGATAGTTGTGGAATAGTTATGGAATAGTTGTGGAATAGTTGTGGAATAGTTATGGAATAGTTATAGGATAGTTGTGGAATAGTTGTGGAATAGTTATGGAATAGTTATAGGATAGTTGTGGAATAGTTGTGGGATAGTTATGGAATAGTTATGGGATAGTTGTGGAATAGTTATGGAATAGTTATGGGATAGTTGTGGAATAGTTATGGGATAGTTGTGGAATAGTTATGGAATAGTTATGGAATAGTTGTGGAATAGTTATGGGATAGTTGTGGAATAGTTATGGGATAGTTATAGGATAGTTATGGAATAGTTGTGGAATAGTTGTGGAATAGTTATGGGATAGTTATAGGATAGTTGTGGAATAGTTGTGGGATAGTTATGGAATAGTTGTGGAATAGTTGTGGAATAGTTATGGAATAGTTGTGGGATAGTTATGGGATAGTTGTGGAATAGTTGTGGGATAGCTATGGAATAGTTATGGGATAGTTGTGGAATAGTTATGGAATAATTATGGGATAGTTGTGGAATAGTTATGGAATAGTTATGGAATAGTTGTGGAATAGTTGTGGGATAGTTATGGAATAGTTATAGGATAGTTGTGGAATAGTTATGGGATAGTTATGGAACAGTTATAGGATAGTTGTGGAATAGTTGTGGGATAGTTATGGGATAGTTGTGGAATAGTTATGGAATAGTTATAGGATAGTTGTGGAATAGTTGTGGGATAGTTATGGAATAGTTGTGGAATAGTTATGGAATAGTTATAGGATAGTTGTGGAATAGTTGTGGAATAGTTATGGAATAGTTATAGGATAGTTGTGGAATAGTTATAGGATAGTTGTGGAATAGTTGTGGAATA
Organism: Thunnus albacares; assembly: GCF_914725855.1. Lineage (NCBI taxonomy): Eukaryota > Metazoa > Chordata > Actinopteri > Scombriformes > Scombridae > Thunnus > Thunnus albacares. The sequence continues at coordinate 30,625,075 of NC_058120.1, read as the reverse complement.
GTTATGGAATAGTTGTGGAATAGTTATGGAATAGTTATAGGATAGTTGTGGAATAGTTGTGGAATAGTTATGGAATAGTTATAGGATAGTTGTGGAATAGTTGTGGGATAGTTATGGAATAGTTATGGGATAGTTGTGGAATAGTTATGGAATAGTTATGGGATAGTTGTGGAATAGTTATGGGATAGTTGTGGAATAGTTATGGAATAGTTATGGAATAGTTGTGGAATAGTTATGGGATAGTTGTGGAATAGTTATGGGATAGTTATAGGATAGTTATGGAATAGTTGTGGAATAGTTGTGGAATAGTTATGGGATAGTTATGGAATAGTTGTGGAATAGTTGCCTAAGAATTTGCCTAAGTAACCTATCCTGATCCTCTCTAAATCAGTCTCTGAACTATATAAATCACCACAATATCTTTTGAAGCTTCATTAATCTGACGACTTTGGTAATTCTCATCCCGTACAGCTGAAGTAAAGAACTTTACAGGCATTCCTAGCCGGCCGTGCTAACAGGCAGTTTGGTTTTGGGTCAATTCAAAGAATGTTTGTTTAGCAAATAACAAAAATCCTTTTCTGCTTTCCAAGTTATCAAATGATGCAGTGCTGTTCTAATTGATTTAAGTTCAATTAGGGTTGCATCTGAATTTGTCGCATAGTAGGCTTCCTCTAATTGGTTTATTTTCTTTTCAATATCAAGCTGCTTTGCTACGCTTTAATCTTTTGGCTTGTTTATGAACCATTCATACCACTCATATGAGTCTTATAAGTGCCCACACAATTCTTGGGTCAGCTCCATCCTTGTCATTAAATTCTAAAATCTGTTTGAATTCCAAAAATAATAATTTCTCATCCATAAGCATTCTCCAAGAGATTTAACGCTCATCAGGTTAAATGGACATAAATACAGGAGCAATATGGTCTATATCTACATATTCAACTAAATGAGTAAGACATCTAGAAACAAACATGAAATGAATGCAGGATGTTGACAGATGAGCCTGAGAGTGAAATGTATATTGCTTTGAAAGTGGTTGTAATGTCTCAATCAATTGTCTGAGAGGTAAGCATGTCTATCATTGGGCGTAATGTGCAGTTAAAGTCACCCCCTGTTATCATATTGGTGCAGTCAATGTCAACACATTCCCACGATACTTTCTGTGCTTCTCATCATTTAAATGTGTTTCATGTAGAAAGAATATTTGAATCTCATCTTTTTTAAGACAGATTTCTTCTTTACCACATTATTAGAGCCCCAGATATTCCATGTACTTATTATAGTCATTGACAAGTTGATAACTTAAGCCATTAGACATAAAGTGGCACAGTCTGTAACTCCAAGTGTAGAATGAGCTCTATCGAACATCAAGCAAGAACAGAACCAAAAGCTCAGAATCACAAACCTAAATACAGAGAAAAAGAGCATTAAAGAACATCTAACCTTGCCTAGTTGTGCCTTTACTTTGTAAAGAGTACAGCTGTACTGTATTCCCCTTACTGGACTACAACCATGAGAAAAGCAGTGTATGTTCAATTATGTAACATTAAAATAAAATAGGAAAAACCACAAGAAGCAAAGGTGCTTGTTTCACATCATCCTGGATTCAGCAGTCACACCTGAAACAGTCCCAGTCTACCTGACCTCGAGGCCAGAGGCAGTTTACTGATGCAGTCACTCATTTCTTCCATGTTTGAGAAAGAGGACCTTATCCCAGCTTCTCTCAGTAACGCCTTCCTGTTCCTCACAACCTCTGTGGAGAAATCCTGATAGAAGGACACATTTCCACCCTTGATATTTATTGTGCCTCTGTTTCTTGCTGCATATATATGCTGCAGCCTCACCAGGACGGCTCTCGAGCCTCCTTCAGGCCCCGTGCGGTGGGCTCTCTCAGTCTGGATTTGGTCCTTTTGGTCTTCTTCAGGACGTCTGGTATCCACTTTTCATGGAAATTGAATGATGTTTTACCCTCCACGTTGCATCATTGCTCATTGTCTTGGCTAGCATGAGCAGCATTAGCATTGCCTTTACTTCCCTTCTTATGTCCATCTTTCCTCTTGTTTGATCCAGGGTGCACGAAAAAGTTGTCTTCTGACATCACAGGTATAATGTGCACCTGAGGCAGCTTTTCACTAGTAGGAAAAGTGTAAAAAAAATAAATTTACAGCAATCAAGAGAGGAGGCGAAATCTCTACATCTGCTCAGGTCAGCGCATCACGTGATCCAAGTGTTAGCGAGCGTATCTAATGTAGCTAGCAGGTCGCTAGCAGACATTTTTTAAGTGTGTAATGTACTATCAGTACATTTATTTTATAACACTGGGTAAAATGTTAGAAGATGAAATACTTATTCATTGGTTTAATCCCATGACGACAGCTTGGCTGCCTCTGTGCTCAGTGATAAAGAATACGCTCATTTATGAACAGTAAATAATGGCGGATATTTGAGAAGTTTACTGCAAATCCAAGGTATTAAAATAAAACAGTCTGGATCACAGCACAGCTGGTACAATCAGTATTATCAGCACAATATGTTATATATTTTTATTTTATATATATATTTATATTTTATATTATATATTACATTTTTCTTCTATTGTAATTTCTTCTTTTTATATTATTTAGGACCTCTCTTGTTTGTGTATATTTCTGACTGCTACACATCATAACAACACACAGTCAAATTCATCATTTGTAATCTGATTACCTACTTGGCAGTAAAGCTGATTCTGATCTGCTGGTCCAATCACATGACGGTCTGCTGACATCTTTATCTTAACGTTCCCACAACATTACAAATTACATGTTATAAACATTATTTATAAGACCAAGAGGAAAGGTTATAATTGCATCTGATTCAGAACCAAACTCAGTGAAGTCCTGAACTGAATGCAAACGTCAAACTGCAGCTGCAGTGTTTCAGCTGATGGTGGTTCTGCTACTGGTGCTGCAGTAGTTTCAAACTGGGAGGAAAGTCTGGACTTTATCCTTCAGATATCTACTAATATAGATCTAATACTATTTATTAATTTATGCTGCTCCCTTTGCTCTTTTTTTCTTATGTGTATTATTAATCTGTTATTCATGTAAAGCTCCTACATCAGAGCTGCAGGATTTTATTCTGCATCCGGTCCAGCAGGTGGCGCGATTCCACCCGCCACTGAACACACGAAGAAGAAGTGAGTTAGCAGCAGCAGAAGAAGAGCTGCAGCGTTTCTCTGTTTGTTTCAAACTTCATCAAACTTCATCAAACTTCAATAAAACACCGGACAGTGAAGATTTCCTCCGAGAAGCCCGCGGACCTTCGGCCGGACTCGGTGAGTGTACCGGCGGGTCCGGGTCTGCGGACAGTCGGTGTAGCTCTGCAGGTTAGCAGCTCAGCTAACAGGCTAACTGTGATTTACACCGCTTTTCAGTTTAATAGACTTTATTTGCATGATGTTGTGGGTCAAACATGTTGCGAAAGCAAAACATCACAAATAAACAATAGAATATAAATAGTTAATAATACAATAAAATAAAACAAAAGAGAAAAAAGAAAAGAAAAAAGTATCTTACATAGAAACATGTCTTACTTTGTGACATGCAGTAACATACACACACACATATATGTATAAATATATATATATATATATACACACATACATATATCAGTGGCGGCTGGTTTGGGGAGGACAGGAGGAAAACCAACATGCAATCTTACGACAAACTGCATCAAACTATATCATTGTCATCAATTTTATGTGCTAATAAAACAATTTGCTTCCAAAAACAAAAACCCCTGAGTGGTGTAAAGGCTGCTTCTTTAAAGACATTTACACATATTGTTTCTAAACAAAGAAGAGCTCATTTTAGCCATGAACTGGTTCAGATGTGTGATTTTACCAACAAAGCGAAATTCAAATTTATACTATTGTTCTATTGTGACAAAAGATTTATGTTCTCATCAAAAACAGACAAGATATCACATGATTTACACGTGTTTCCTGTATTTTCTTAGTATACAGAAATATATAAAGTAACACAAAGCTTATAATGTGATACAGGAACAGATCAGTGCTGAACACTAAAAACATTCACAGATCTAAAAGTGTAGGTTCACATCAGCAAGAATTAATGCACGTATCAAATACATGACTTGCACACTCTGATCTATGTGCACGACATACAAAATATAGTCTACAAAGCTGACATGTTAACACTTGTTATTCTAGTTACTTTAAGCTTATTACTCAATATACGACTCAGCTTAAAAACAAACTACAGAAACTGTCAGAAGCAGCAGCCAGACCTCCTACACTCATTCACTAATCACACAACATCAACAGGTGACTGAACAACCTCTCAATTAAAAACAGGATAAATTCCAAATGAATGAATGAGTCCAGACATCTCACTGTAACTTCAACAAGCAAACTACCCACAACACATTACATATATATATATATATATATATATATATATATATATATATATATATATATATCTCTGCTGCATTCTTGTTAAGGAGATAAATGCACACAGCAGCCACACAGAGACATTTAACCATCAGAGATGAAATTAGCGACCAAAGAGACAGAGAGAGAGAAGCTGTATCTGACGTCTTCTTTCTATCATAGAGATGAAGTATTCATGTCATAACGTCCATTTGTGGCTGTTGGTCATCTTGTTTGTTAGTTAACAGAACTTTGTGGCTGCTAGTTAACCAGTCTGATATCATTAGCAACAATGACAAACAAGCTAACTCTCCTGGTTGTTTCTCCAGTTGCTTCTCTCACCAGCCTCCCTGGCGGTGTCCTGCTACTGCTGCGCTGCACAGTCCAGATCATTTCTCCCGTTAGCTTAACAACAGTCCTTAACAGTCCTTCCATAGATGTATAAAGAGTCCTTCAGGCTGCTACAACAAGCTAACTGTTGGCCAATGCAAGCTCCATAAAAGAAGTGAAATGTAATTATATTATATTATATTATTAAATTATATATATCTTACCGCTCAAGAATTGAGGATGAAATCTGGAAACTATCATTGGACCAACGCGATCTCAATATTGCATTCTGGTTGTTGATTGGTTAGGGAGGACGTCCTCCCTTGGAGCGTCATTTTATGTGTCTCGGCCAATCACAGATTAGCATGAAAAAGGACAGCAGGAGCCCGTCCTCCTCTTCTGGACCGCCGCTGCCCCCCACCACCAATTCACACAGACTGCCTTTTCTCCTCCTGCCCTGCAGGTGTCGCTGTTGAAGCATTTTAAACAGAATTTCAATAATGGATTTTTTCCAAAAAAGAAAGAATAAATATATAATACTGAGATTTGGTAATGATTTATTTCAACCAAATATTCTTTTTTAAATATTTTGATCTCCCTCTTGCCTCAAAAAATAGGAGGATCAACCTCCTTTGCCTCTATGGACCAGCCTCCACTGGTATATATATATATATGTATGTATATATATATGTAAATCTTCTCTAATTTATTTGTATTTAACTTGTGAGAAAATGAATTTCTTTTTGTTCTTTCTGGCTTTTCTCTCTCATGGCGACTCTGTATCTACTTTGTTTTTATAGGATGTTTTATTTGGGTTAAATATTGGTCTAATTGTAATGATCTGTCCATTGAATTATAGCATTTATTGATTGTTGTTCTGTGTGTGTGTGTGTTAGACGTCAACCAATAATGGTTTTTTTAAGGCTGATATAATAGAAATAGTTTGTAAAAGCCAATCAATTGGCTGATATGCCTCTGTATCAAAAGACAACGTGTCATACGTCACTGAGTTTTAAGATTTTGCAGACTGGGGATCTTGCAGCGTCACTGTTTACAGACGACAACTAGATTCAGATTAGATTTTGAGATTATTTCCCATCCTGATCCTGGTCAAATTCACAAGAAGAAAAACTGGAGCAGAAACAGAAACGGTGGTTTGTTCTGGAAAACCAGCCAAAAACAACAACAGAGAAACAACAGACACAACATGCAGATTATTCATGTTATTAACTCATTTTCATTTAACAACTTTTCTTTTTTACAAATAATGTTTTTGATTCGTATTGATTTATAAATGTTCGTGTGATTTATAAAAAGGGGAAGTTAAAGGAAGTCTTATCAGGAGTCTTTAATAAAACCATCATGTTTCATCAGGAAAGTAGTTTAAAAACACACAAAGAGCAACAACTGACTTCAGACTGCTGTGAGCAGCCACCATCAGTAATCAATAAAAACACACATTATTAAACCATTAATCAAACCAATAACTAACAGCAGTCAAACTTATCATAATTTAGCAGTTAGCTGCTGTTTCTGTAGTGGTGACAAAACGTTAAAGATATACATATTAGCAGTTTGAATTAAACTGAAGCTCTCCAGGAAAATATTACACCAAACTCCCTTTAAGAAACATGACGTTAAGAATTCGTTGTGTGTCCGTAGAAACATAGAAACTTAAGATAAAAGGCGTCATTTATTCATTTATTGCACTGACAGTAACGAGCGTAGTTGTTGTTAACTCAAGTAATCTTAGAGTTATCTTCACTCCACAGTGATCTCTCTGTCCTCTCTACTCTGCTCTGTGTGTCAAACACAGACAGCAGAGGAGAGGACAGAGAAACAACGCCACCATAAATGAAACGCAGTAGAGACTCTTCAGTCGCTGTTTAAAACACTGACGGCTGCGTCTGAGTCACTGGTCGCATCAGACTTCCTCATTGACGGTCGTAAAAATTCCATCATCATCGATTATTACGCGTCATTGTAATTTTTATTTTTTAGTGATAATAAGACTTATTCAATAGCTTTTGTTTTCATTGATTCATTTTTAATCATTAATTTACAGAACAAGCTTATATATTCTGCATTTATTTATTTATGGAGAGAAAAGATGAACAGAGACGTCAACGTGCCGTCACTTCTCTTCCCCGCAGTGACAGCGAGCGCTGCTAGAAACATCGTGGCCTTTGCGCCTTAACAGGCGTAATAAACAACGCAACGTTACAACGTTACAACGTTAGACAATTGCAATTAAAATATGAACAAACCACTTACAAGAATTTAAGTGACTTAAACTAAATTGACCTGCTGTAGCCCAGCCGGAGCTCAGACCTTCCTGCTGGTCTGCATGGACTTGCATGGGGAGACTGCTGATCGGCGATCGTCATTAGATTTTGCATCTTTGCCTCGGACAGACGACTTCTCACGGCCGCGGTCTGCTGTGACACTGGAGACGGGAATCACCAGCGAAGTCGGGGAACATTTCTCTCCGGGAAGTGATCAGAGGTTGGGAAGACTCTCTGAACATGGGATTTCCCGATCCTGCTAGCACTCGCTTCACCGGGAAGAAATCCTGCAGCGTGCACTCTTTCTGCACCAGTGGCGCAGCTGCACACCTCCGTGACCCGTAGTGCGTCCAGTCCGTAGCCCTTCAAAACGCCGTCAGCACCCAGATAGCGAGAAGCGTTGCGTACGGTGTCGAGGTCAGCGATGACGCCCAGATGCTCTGTAGGGAATCTGTGTTTGATCGTACCTCTGGTGTGTGTGTGTGTGTGTGTTGATGGTCATACGTGTGTGTGTGTGTTGATGGTCATACGTGTGTGTGTGTGTTGATGGTCATACGTGTGTGTGTGTGTGTTGATGGTCATACGTGTGTGTGTGTGTGTTGATGGTCATACGTGTGTGTGTGTGTGTGTTGATGGTCATACGTGTGTGTGTGTGTGTTGATGGTCATACGTGTGTGTGTGTGTGTTGATGGTCATACGTGTGTGTGTGTGTGTGTTGATGGTCATACGTGTGTGTGTGTGTGTGATGATGGTCATACGTGTGTGTGTGTGTGTGTTGATGGTCATACGTGTGTGTGTGTGTGTTGATGGTCATACGTGTGTGTGTGTGTGTTGATGGTCATACGTGTGTGTGTGTGTTGATGGTCATACGTGTGTGTGTGTGTGTTGATGGTCATACGTGTGTGTGTGTGTGTTGATGGTCATACGTGTGTGTGTGTGTTGATGGTCATACGTGTGTGTGTGTGTGTTGATGGTCATACGTGTGTGTGTGTGTGTGATGATGGTCATACGTGTGTGTGTGTGTGTTGATGGTCATACGTGTGTGTGTGTGTGTGTGTGTGTGTGTGTGTTGATGGTCATACGTGTGTGTGTGTGTTGATGGTCATACGTGTGTGTGTGTGTGTGTTGATGGTCATACGTGTGTGTGTGTGTTGATGGTCAGACGTGTGTGTGTGTGTGTGTGTTGATGGTCATACGTGTGTGTGTGTGTGTGTTGATGGTCATACGTGCGTGTGTGTGTTGATGGTCATACGTGTGTGTGTGTGTTGATGGTCATACGTGTGTGTGTGTTGATGGTCATACGTGTGTGTGTGTGTGTGTGTTGATGGTCATACGTGTGTGTGTGTGTGTGTTGATGGTCATACGTGTGTGTGTGTGTGTGTTGATGGTCATACGTGTGTGTGTGTGTGTTGATGGTCATACGTGTGTGTGTGTGTGTGTTGATGGTCATACGTGTGTGTGTGTGTGTGTTGATGGTCATACGTGTGTGTGTGTGTGTGTTGATGGTCATACGTGTGTGTGTGTGTGTGTGTTGATGGTCATACGTGTGTGTGTGTGTTGATGGTCATACGTGTGTGTGTGTGTTGATGGTCATACGTGTATGTGTGTGTGTTGATGGTCATACGTGTGTGTGTGTGTGTTGATGGTCATACGTGTGTGTGTGTGTGTTGATGGTCATATGTGTGTGTGTGTGTGTTGATGGTCATACGTGTGTGTGTGTGTGTTGATGGTCATACGTGTGTGTGTGTGTTGATGGTCATACGTGTGTGTGTGTGATGATGGTCATACGTGTGTGTGTGTGTTGATGGTCATACGTGTGTGTGTGTGTGTTGATGGTCAGACGTGTGTGTGTGTGTGTGTTGATGGTCATACGTGTGTGTGTGTGTGTTGATGGTCATACGTGTGTGTGTGTGTGTGTTGATGGTCATACGTGTGTGTGTGTGTGTTGATGGTCATACGTGTGTGTGTGTGTGTTGATGGTCATACGTGTGTGTGTGTGTGTGTTGATGGTCATACGTGTGTGTGTGTGTGTTGATGGTCATACGTGTGTGTGTGTGTTGATGGTCATACGTGTGTGTGTGTGTGTTGATGGTCATACGTGTGTGTGTGTGTGTGTTGATGGTTATACGTGTGTGTGTGTGTGTGTTGATGGTCATACGTGTGTGTGTGTGTGTGTTGATGGTCATACGTGTGTGTGTGTGTGTTGATGGTCATACGTGTGTGTGTGTGTGTGTGTTGATGGTCATACGTGTGTGTGTGTTGATGGTCATACGTGTGTGTGTGTGTGTTGATGGTCATACGTGTGTGTGTGTGTGTTGATGGTCATACGTGTGTGTGTGTGTGTTGATGGTCATACGTGTGTGTGTGTGTGTTGATGGTCATACGTGTGTGTGTGTGTGTGTTGATGGTCATACGTGTGTGTGTGTGTTGATGGTCATACGTGTGTGTGTGTGTGTTGATGGTCATACGTGTGTGTGTGTGTGTTGATGGTCATACGTGTGTGTGTGTGTTGATGGTCATACGTGTGTGTGTGTGTGTTGATGGTCATACGTGTGTGTGTGTGTTGATGGTCATACGTGTGTGTGTGTGTGTTGATGGTCATACGTGTGTGTGTGTGTGTGTGTTGATGGTCATACGTGTGTGTGTGTGTGTTGATGGTCATACGTGTGTGTGTGTGTGTGATGATGGTCATACGTGTGTGTGTGTGTGTTGATGGTAATACGTGTGTGTGTGTGTTGATGGTCATACGTGTGTGTGTGTGTTGATGGTCATACGTGTGTGTGTGTGTGTTGATGGTCATACGTGTGTGTGTGTGTTGATGGTCATACGTGTGTGTGTGTGTGTGTTGATGGTCATACGTGTGTGTGTGTGTGTGTTGATGGTCATACGTGTGTGTGTGTGTGTGTGTTGATGGTCATACGTGTGTGTGTGTGTGTGTGTTGATGGTCATACGTGTGTGTGTGTGTTGATGGTCATACGTGTGTGTGTGTGTGTTGATGGTCATACGTGTGTGTGTGTGTGTGTTGATGGTCATACATGTGTGTGTGTGTTGATGGTCATACGTGTGTGTGTGTGTGTTGATGGTCATACGTGTGTGTGTGTGTGTTGATGGTCATACGTGTGTGTGTGTGTGTTGATGGTCATACATGTGTGTGTGTGTTGATGGTCATACGTGTGTGTGTGTGTGTTGATGGTCATACGTGTGTGTGCACAGACTCAGTGAATCACCTGACGACTGCTTCATAAAGGTGTCTGAGTAACAAACTGATCGATCAGATGGATCAGATCAATCTGCAGGTTTCACATCTTTAATGTAAAGAATCTGAAGTTTCAATGTTACTGAAACAAAAGCACTTTAGTTTAACAGCTGATCGAACTGATCAATCAGAAGATCCCACATGACCAGAAAGAAGCTTAAAGTCTGATAAGATCAGTCAGCTGATTCAGATCAATAAGACGATCAGTCAGCTGATTCAGATCAATAAGAGACTCGTCATGAACGAGGCGTTACATGTGATTTGGCGTGACCAGCTGACCCCGCCCATCAGATAAAGCTCACCTGACCGTTAGCTTGGGCCCCGCCCCCTCAGACATACGTCACATGACTGAAGGGAAATCCAGCAGCGGTCGTCGTCCTTCAGTAGGAGGGGCCAGGATGAGGAGGAAGGACACGAGCGAAGGAAACGATGAGACGTTATCGGAGCGCCTCACGCTGCGCTGTGATTGGTCGTCAGAGGCTGATGTGGTCAGTGTGGCGTCTTCAGGTCAGTAACCGTTTGTTTCTGTTTCTGTTCTCAGATTAAAATGTTTCTCTTCAGTCGTCGTGCAGCTCTGCAGCTTCACAGGCGTTACCACGGCAACACGTTACCCACGCTCACTCTGTTCACCAAGGTAACCTGCTGTCTGACCACGAACGAGCTTCATCACCTCACTGTTAGTCAGCTGATGAAGAGGAAGCTTCTTCTTCATCACCTCACTGTTAGTCAGCTGATGAAGAGGAAGCTTCTTCTTCTCTGTCGTCCTTTCAGTTATCAGCAGTAAACGTCACATTTAATATTGTGACTTATTTTAGTGTCGTCATGCCGACGCCTGGAAGTGTGTTCACATTTATGACTGTAAGAACCCCCCCCCCCCCCCCCCCCCCACTGACTGCTCTGTATATCCCCCCCCCCACTGACTGCTCTGTTTACCCCCCCCCCACTGACTGCTCTGTATAACCCCCCCCCACTGACTGCTCTGTTTACCCCCCCCCCACTGACTGCTCTGTGTATCCCCCTCCCCACTGACTGCTCTGTTTACCCCCCCCCCCCCACTGACTGCTCTGTATATCCCCCCCCACTGACTGCTCTGTATATCCCCCCCCCACTGACTGCTCTGTATAACCCCCCCCACTGACTGCTCTGTTTATCCCCCCCCCACTGACTGCTCTGTTTATCCCCCCCCCACTGACTGCTCTGTATACCCCCCCCCCACTGACTGCTCTGTGTATCCCCCTCCCCACTGACTGCTCTGTATAACCCCCCCCACTGACTGCTCTGTGTATCCCCCTCCCCACTGACTGCTCTGTTTACCCCCCCCCACTGACTGCTCTGTATACCCCCCCCCACTGACTGCTCTGTGTATCCCCCTCCCCACTGACTGCTCTGTTTACCCCCCCCCCACTGACTGCTCTGTATATCCCCCCCCACTGACTGCTCTGTATAACCCCCCCCACTGACTGCTCTGTATAACCCCCCCCACTGACTGCTCTGTTTATCCCCCCCCCACTGACTGCTCTGTTTACCCCCCCCCACTGACTGCTCTGTGTATCCCCCTCCCCACTGACTGCTCTGTTTACCCCCCCCCACTGACTGCTCTGTATATCCCCCCCCACTGACTGCTCTGTATAACCCCCCCCACTGACTGCTCTGTATAACCCCCCCCACTGACTGCTCTGTTTATCCCCCCCCCACTGACTGCTCTGTTTACCCCCCCCCACTGACTGCTCTGTATACCCCCCCCACTGACTGCTCTGTGTATCCCCCTCCCCACTGACTGCTCTGTTTACCCCCCCCCACTGACTGCTCTGTATACCCCCCCCACTGACTGCTCTGTATACCCCCCCCCACTGACTGCTCTGTGTATCCCCCTCCCCACTGACTGCTCTGTATAACCCCCCCCACTGACTGCTCTGTATAACCCCCCCCCACTGACTGCTCTGCATATCCCCCCCCACTGACTGCTCTGTATACCCCCCCCACTGACTGCTCTGTATATCCCCCCCCACTGACTGCTCTGTATATCCCCCCCCCCACTGACTGCTCTGTATAACCCCCCCCACTGACTGCTCTGTATATCCCCCCCCCACTGACTGCTCTGTATAACCCCCCCCCACTGACTGCTCTGTATACCCCCCCCCCACTGACTGCTCTGTATATCCCCCCCCACTGACTGCTCTGTATATCCCCCCCCCCCACTGACTGCTCTGTTTATCCCCCCCCCCACTGACTGCTCTGTATATCCCCCCCCACTGACTGCTCTGTATATCCCCCCCCCCCACTGACTGCTCTGTTTACCCCCCCCCCACTGACTGCTCTGTATATCCCCCCCCCACTGACTGCTCTGTATATCCCCCCCCCCACTGACTGCTCTGTATATCCCCCCCCACTGACTGCTCTGTTTACCCCCCCCCCACTGACTGCTCTGTATATCCCCCCCCCACTGACTGCTCTGTTTACCCCCCCCCCCACTGACTGCTCTGTATATCCCCCCCCCACTGACTGCTCTGTTTACCCCCCCCCCCACTGACTGCTCTGTATACCCCCCCACTGACTGCTCTGTATATCCCCCCCCCCACTGACTGCTCTGTTTACCCCCCCCCACTGACTGCTCTGTATATCCCCCCCCCACTGACTGCTCTGTTTACCCCCCCCCACTGACTGCTCTGTATATCCCCCCCCCACTGACTGCTCTGTTTACCCCCCCCCCCACTGACTGCTCTGTATATCCCCCCCCCACTGACTGCTCTGTTTACCCCCCCCCCACTGACTGCTCTGTATATCCCCCCCCCACTGACTGCTCTGTATATCCCCCCCCACTGACTGCTCTGTTTACCCCCCCCCCACTGACTGCTCTGTGTATCCCCCCCCACTGACTGCTCTGTATACCCCCCCACTGACTGCTCTGTTTATCCCCCCCCACTGACTGCAGTTTTATTCCCCCCCCCCCCGTCTTTGTTGTGTCTCAGACTGACCTTCAGTCTGGCGTCTTGTTGAGCGTCTGTAGCTCCTCTCTGATCTATTGATCTATTGATCTATTGATCTGTTATCGTTCGGTGTGATTGGAGGTGAATGAATCTGTTTGGGAGCCGGAAGAGAAACTGAGTGAAGATTCAACTCTTATTTAGATCATAATGTTCTAAATAAATAACAATGTTTAAATTATCGTTGCGTTTATTGTTTCCTGATGAAGTTTATAGAGTCAGAACAGCTGCTAATGCTAACAGCTGCTAATGCTAACAGCTGCTAATGCTAACAGCTCATCACTACTGATGTTTTTATTGTCAGTGATGATGATGATGATGATGATGATGATGATGATGATGATCTGTGGTGTGTTTGCAGGATCCGTGTCCTCTGTGTGATGAAGCTAAAGAAGCTCTGCAGCCGCTCAGACATCGAGTGAGTCATTAAAACTTCTATATACACGAAGTACAAATGACCAGCATAACGACACAACACAACAAAACGGTGTTATCCGACCAGAAACACCCTGCAGATATTATATTATTATTTAATATATATATATAATTATTATAATATATTATTATTATTATTATTATTATATATTTATAGCTCTGCAGCTAATGAGACAGCTAGCTGCCTCCATCAACCACGACACAGTTCACAACAAAACACTCCCGAACACACACAGCTGAAACAACAACAAGCTCCGGAGCGACAGCAGAACATCGTTTACCTTTTATTTTTGCTGTTGGTGTCCAAAGGTCATAATAATCACACATTTCACAACAAAAGCACAGCCTGTTGCTGCTGCAGCTCACTGAGCCTGCCGCTGTTTCATTAACACGGTTGGTGGTTTGTGAGTTCAGGTGGACGAGCTGAGGCAGGACAGGTGATAAACTGAAGTTTTCTGAGTATTCAGTGATATTTTATGTCTCTAGTTTGATAAAATAATCACATGAACACAAACGACTGTCTGTCTGTCTGTCAGTTTGTCTTCCAGCAGGTGGACATCAGCCGTCCGGAGAACAGAAGCTGGTTCGACAGGTACAGATGGGACATACCTGTTTTCCACCTGAACGGACAGTTTGTGATGAAACACCGAGTGGACGTCGCCCTGCTGGACAAACTGCTGCAGGACGCCGAGACACAGAAGACATGACGACGCTCAGTTTACACCTGGATAATAACTAATAATCAATAAATAATGGTCAATAAATCTGTCTCTACTGTGTTTTCTTTTGGCCTTATCAATGAAAATGTTCAAATATTCAAACGGTGTGATGTCACAGCAGGAAGTGAATATAAAACATAAGACATGACAAACAAAGAAGAAAACTCTGATGACAGTTTGTATCAATCAATCAATCAATCAATTTTTATTTATATAGCGTCAATTCACAACAAAAGTCATCTCGGGGCTCTTTCCACATCGAGCAGGTCAAGACCGACAGCGGTGAGGAACCTTTAACTGTGATGTCACTACAGAATGTGGAGGCTTTTTATCAGCTGCTGATTGGTTGAACCCGACGCCGGGTGTCTCAGTTGAGACGGGTCAGTCACCTGATCCTGTGAACTCATCAATATTTCAGCTCCTGCCGGTTCAGTGTCTCTGGCTGTTGGCCAATCACAGCCTTCCTCCACCTTTGTGACCAGGAAGTGCTGTGAGGTAGTGCAGAGTGTGTTGGTTGTCATGGAGACAGTCAGCTGTGCATTGAAGGAGGAAGGTGTGTAGATGGCATCCAGCAGAGTGGTGGACGTTCAGGTCGCTCTGCAGAGAGCAAAGAAGAAGATCTGCAGGCTGCAGCGACACGTCAGCAACACGTAAGAGACGACCAGAGACAGAGAGGGTTAACGTGGTTTTTAGAGTATTTATTATCATTTCAATGAGAGACAACCTGAAAGGGTTCATCTGGTTATAGAGACATTAAGATGACCTCACAGTGATGTCAGAGCTGCAACAACACCTGGTCAACAAGTAAGAAACAACCTGTCTGACTGACTGACTGACTGACTGACTGACTGACTGACTGACTGACTGACTGACTGTCTGTCTGTCTGTCTGTCTGACTGACTGACTGACTGACTGACTGACTGACTGACTGACTGACTGACTGACTGACGGGTTCATGTTGCGTGTTTTGCTCAGCAGAAACCAGCGCAGCCCAACTGTGTGGTGTTATTAGTTTTTGCTGAACATGTTGCCAGTGTTACATGATGTTTGTACATACACTGATTACATTACTTGCTCACTGCCCCCACCGTCGTTTTGCTTTTTTTTTATAGAATTAAAACCCATTTATTTAATTTTCACATATCAGTGCCCACGTTCATCAAATAAAGAAATTCTAATTTGAAAAGTGTTAAGTGTGTTATCAATAATTACTTGGACAACGGACACTACAGTTATAAATTGAAAGTGTCTGCTCCATGAGTCTGCAGCAGCAGCAGAGTGAGATGTCTGTCCTCCCTCCTGCTCTCTGCCGTAAACACACGCAGCTGTTAGCTAGCGGCTGCTCTCTGCCGTAAACACACGCAGCTGTTAGCTAGCGGCTGCTCTCTGCCGTAAACACACGCAGCTGTTAGCTAGCGGCTGCTCTCTGCTGTAAACACACGCAGCTGTAAACACACGCAGCTGTTAGCGAGCAGCTGCTCTCTGCCGTAAACACACGCAGCTGTTAGCGAGCGGCTGCTCTCTGCCGTAAACGCACGCAGCTGTTAGCTAGCGGCTGCTCTCTGCCGTAAACACACGCAGCTGTTAGCTAGCGGCTGCTCTCTGCCGTAAACACACGCAGCTGTTAGCTAGCGGCTGCTCTCTGCCGTAAACACACGCAGCTGTTAGCGAGCGGCTGCTCTCTGCCGTAAACACACGCAGCTGTTAGCGAGCGGCTGCTCTCTGCCGTAAACACACGCAGCTGTTAGCTAGCGGCTGCTCTCTGCCGTAAACACACGCAGCTGTTAGCTAGCGGCTGCTCTCTGCCGTAAACACACGCAGCTGTTAGCGAGCGGCTGCTCTCTGCCGTAAACACACTCAGCTGTAAACACACACAGCTGTTAGCGAGCGGCTGCTCTCTGCCGTAAACACACTCAGCTGTAAACACACACAGCTGTTAGCGAGCGGCTGCTCTCTGCCGTAAACACGCGCAGCTGTTAGCTAGCGGCTGCTCTCTGCCGTAAACACGCGCAGCTGTTAGCTAGCGGCTGCTCTCTGCCGTAAACACGCGCAGCTGTTAGCTAGCGGCTGCTCTCTGCCGTAAACACGCGCAGCTGTTAGCTAGCGGCTGCTCTCTGCCGTAAACACACGCAGCTGTTAGCTAGCGGCTGCTCTCTGCTGTAAACACACGCAGTCTCTCCGGGTGTCTCTGCTGCTCTCTGCCTGCTCAACCTGCTCTCAGTTGCTCCACTTGGCCAAATTTTTTTTCCCGGATGGCAAAGTCATGACCCTCTCTCTCTACTCTGCCTCTGATTGACTAGTACTTGTTGCCTTTGCTGGTTGGGTTGGTTAGGTTTAGGCATGAGGAGTGAAATTTGTTAGGGTAAGAATATCAGGGTAAGCCAATCAGAGGCAGAGTACAGCGAGTCATGAGTTTGCCATCCTGGGAAAAAAAATGTCGCCTCCAGTAGCCGCAGCCTCACCGTCACACTCACTGAGCTATTCCTGAAAGGAGCCTGGTCACTTGTAACACATTTTGGTTTAGGAAACATCTTAAAGTAAGTCCCCGATGCTTAGGTCCGGGGGGGGGGGGGGTGAACTCAGGCCCAGCGGGCTGCTGGGTTTGCACTACACTGGCAGAAACCCTGTTGAGCTGTTGTCATAGCAATAAGTCCTGAAACCTAAACCTGCAGACTTGCTGCATTGACAGTCAGCTGATCAGGACCTGAAACACAAACATGAACTCATGCACAGATACAAAAGTCTCACTGTCTCAGATTTATAATGAAAGAATGTTTTTATAGTGGAATATGCAGGTTATTGATAAATCATGAGGATCTGTTGGTGTAATTATCACAATTACATTTTTATAATGAAGATTTACCTGCACATACGTGATAATATGCAACTAAATTAAAGTTTGTGCGCTAAAAGGAATCAATCCATATTTAGTTTGAGACTGGGGTTGTATTTTGGTGGTAACAGGCAGCCGCGACTGTTCGGTGTTTTCTCACCTGTGTTGGTGATGTCACTCTACTGCTGCTCTTAATCAACAACAGCAAACTAAGTGCTTGCTGTCGACCTGCTGCAATAACAAATTAATGCTTGAAATATATTGTAAAAAAAAAAAAAAAAAAAGTTATTTCAGTTAAACACGCTCCAACTGCAATCAGTACAGGAAACAACCTCGTCATGGCCTCTTTTAGCAAAAGTAGCGTTTCTCATTTTATTCTTGAATTACATCGCGGTGCAAACACTGTTGGTGAGATACACTAGAATTATAACTGAAATAGCATCAAATAAACTGCTTTACTATACAGATATAAACTGACTCCATCTGTCTTTGGCTGCAGATTTGTGGTGACGTGTCTTCAAGTCTGAAGCATCCAGGCTGTTGTTATCATGTTTAACTGTGATGAGCAGTGACATGATTGGTTGAGAGTATTTATTAATCATCACACTGACTGATCTATAATCACCTTCATCCAGCCCTTTGTGCTGCTTCACATACATGAACCAGAATAGGAGGAGGAGACGCTGACACACTGACTGTTACAGACCTGCTGGAGCCAGAACGCCCGGGACGCATCGCTCAACTGCTGCGTCTCGCACGCTCGCAGCGTGTCTGCTGCGGCGCTTCTGCTACTGGCAGCCCTGCTGTCTTTCTCGTGTCTCTAGATGAAGCCACGCAGCAGCCTCGTGCGAGACGTGCGGCCGCTCTAACCTGTAACACGGGCGC